>NC_056080.1:90498238-90801268 GCF_016772045.2 Ovis aries | reverse complement strand
TGGACTATAGTTCAGCAGGCTCCTCTGTCCATAGAATTTTATAGGCAAGAATACTGGAGAGGGTTGCCATTTACTTCTCCAGGGGATCTTCCCGACTCAGGGATTGAACCCACGTCTCCTGTATTGGCAGGCAGGTTCTTTACCACTGTACCACCTGGGAAGAGCCTCTAAAATAGATATAAGCAGCCAAATAAAAAGTATGTAGAAATATAATATTGGAAATACTGTGTGATTTAGATGACATTGAACATAAATATCTGGTTCTTATTCTTCACTGATAAAGGTAGTTTAAGCCTTTTCTCAGTTAAGTCTTTTGTTTTTGCAATCATTATATTATTTAAAGCAGGGGTTTGTAAAACATTTTCTATAAAGGGCCATGTAGTAAATAATTTCAATTAATATGTAAAAGCATTTTATTGAATTAAAATGTAGGTTTTTTTAGAAGCATCATGCTGTAATAATTTGAGGAAAATAGGCATTGCATTAGTGCTTTCAGTATTTAAGCTTTTCTGTTTATTTTAACTGCATTTTAAAGTCATTAGTTTTTGGAACGTTCTGATAGGCCATTTCCTGATGTCAGATTTCTATCTGGAACATGCAAACTTCAAATACGTTTTTAAGGCTTATGCGTGCTCATTCCAAACTTTTTACAACTGTGTATTTTAGCCTTCATATTGTTGGTACCATATATTGCCATGTCACAGTAGGTCATCAAACTGGATTTCTGTTATTTTTTTATTTGCTTAGAACTGCATCCCAGGTCAAGAGGGGAATCATAACATAACTAACCTTTTAAACCTATATGGTACATTCAAAGACTCCTGCCCATCACATACTCTTAATTTGACTCTGGACTGACCATTTGCAGTACCAATCTTGTCAATTTCAGATAACAAGACTACCAGTTTAACCATACACACCAGGGTAGTATATTTTATCAATAAACAGATGAAGTAGGCCTAGAGCTGGATGTCAGTGAGCAAGTGGATGAGGAGGGAGGGAAGCTTCCTGGCATAGGGGAACAGAGCCTGAGTTGGGTAAAGAGGGAATGCATACACAGGGTAGTGTGGGGGGCTCAATGTAGGGTGTCAGAGCCAAGTAAGATTAGGATGGCTTCCATATGCAAAGCACCCCAGTGTGAAATATGAGGAGGGACAGGGTGGTTTCCATGCAGGGTGGGTGCACAAACAGGAGTCTGGCTTAAGGTGTTGTACCTAAATAAGATATAAAAGTGATATTCATGCAAGAAGCTGGCTAGGCATAGGGTTTTGGAACCCAAAAGGGACGAGGTAGACATCTAGACTAATGAGAGAATTGAGGTAGCAGTAATGGAAGATTGGTTCCATATGGAGGGGTTGATCATATAAGCAAATATATTAAAGATAATGGGACCAGAGAAGGCAGTCAAAATATGGAAGAGAAAAAATCTAAAATAAGCTCTGTAGTGTTGGATTGAATTTGCAGTATTAGTGTGAACCTATGGATGTGTAAATATAGATATATAATCAATATTTAAGTGTGTGTGTACGCACCAAAATATCCTGAGATTGGCAATGCTCCAATAGCTGTTGGGACTACAGAGTGCTCATATCTTGGTTTCTCATATGATCCTCTATTTAAAGGAACCAAGGATCCTTCTTGAAATGGTTGATTCTAGGTCTGGAAAAGGGAAAGTCAAGATGGTCCTGGAATACAGTGCACCAGAAAGTAAGAAAATGCTCAAAAAAATAAAAAGTGGAGACATATCAAATGACTTAGAAGCCAATTTGAAAAGATTTGAAACAGCAATGGAAACAGTGACAGACTTTATTTTGGGGGACTCCAAAATCACTGCAGATTATGACTGCAACCATGAAATGAAAAGACACTTGCTCCTTGGAAGAAAACTTATGATCAACCTAGAAAACATATGAAAAAGCAGAGACATTACTTTGCCAACAAAGGTCCATCTAGTCAAAGCTATGGTTTTTCCAGTAGTCATGTATAGCTGTGAGAGCTGGACCATAAAGAAAACTGAGTGCCAAAAAATTGATGCTTTTGAACTGTGGTGTTGAAGAAGACTCTTGAGAGTCCCTTGGACAGAAAGGAGATCCAACCAGTCCATACTAAAGGAAATCAGTCCTGGATGTTGTTTGGAAGGATTGATACTGAAGCTGAAACTCCAATACTTTGGCCACCTGATGTGAAGCGCTGACTCATTTGAAAAGACCCTGATGATGGGCAAGATTTAAAGCAGGAGGAGAAGGGGATGACAGAGGATGACATGGTTGGATGTCATCACTGACTCAATGAACATGAGTTTGAGCAAGCTCCACAAGTTGGTGATGGACAGGGAGGCCTGACATGCTGCAGTTCGTGGGGTCACAAAGAGTCGGACACGACTGACAGACTGAACTGAACTGAAGCAGCTTCGACTGATCAAAGCTGCGGCAATTTGAGTATTTAAATAATTATAATTCTGGATTATAATTTGAACGTAGTAAGAACCAATGTCATAATACCTGATATAAATAAATGAATACTTTGAAAGTTTAATGAAGAATGAGATATCTACATGGTTTCAGTTATGGTCTGAATATTTGTGTCTGCCCCAAACTCCATGTGTTAAAACTCTAACAGCCAATGTGATGAAATTAGGAAATGAGTGGGATGTTTGGGATGTGACTAAGTCATTATTGCGGAGCCTTTATGAATGAAATTTCTTCCCTTATAGAGAAGGTCTGAGAGCTCCTGGTCCCCTTTCAATACCCGGGAAAGGATTCTCAGGCCACCACCGTGCTGGCACCCTGCTAGCAGACTCCCAGCCTTCAGAACTGTGAGAACTACATTTTGTTAGAGCAACCTCAACTAAGACAGCTTCAAAATACCTTTCTACAAAAAGCTCTTCAGTTACAAAAGAGAAAATGACATAGAGCCAAGCCTAAGGGCTATTAAAGATGAGACTAGGAAAGACAGGGGAAATTTTGGTTGTTACTAGACAAGGTAGTGTGATTAGAGATGGAAGAAACTTAAAGCATTAGGAAAGATCTCAGAGAGCAAATTAGAGTGACTCCCAGTGGGAATCCAAATACAGGAAACTATTGAAAAGTGATTTAGGAAAGCATCAGATAAGGAGTCAAACAGTTGAGTATTTTGAGGGATAAACTTCCTTGAAGCCAGGTAAACTGTACTAGATGACCACATAAGACCTGGACAGATATAATTACATCAATTTACTTAAAGATTGGACAGACTCAGCATAGAATGTTTTAAGTTTTGCCAAGTGGGTTTCAAAACTGGCACCATTACTCTAAGTGGGAAAGCAGACACACTGTGTACCATAAGGAAACATGCCTGGAAATTTTATGTAGTTATATCCCCATAATAAGTTACAAGGCAATGAAACACACAAAAGAAAAATATTGTAGGACCAATACGGCTTTGGTTAGATGTCCGCTGGTAGGAAATGTTTATCTTGGGTGGTACAGAAAGTGAAATTGCTCAGTCGTGTGCGACTCTTTGTGATCCCATGGACTGTACTCCACCAGGCTCCTCTATCCATGAAATTTTTCATGAAAGAGTACTGGAGTGGGTTGCCACTTCCTTCTCCAGTGGATCTTCCTGACCCAGGGATCAAACCTGGGTCTCCTGCATTGCAGGCTGACACTTTACCATCTGAGCCACCATGGTAGCCCCATACTTCCATGTGGTACATGGGTGGTACTGCCAACAACACATAACACATTTAGTCAGGGCAGTAGTTTAAGCCATGAAACAGTTCCACAATCCTGTGATACTTCAGTAAGTTCAGTTCATTTGCTCAGTTGTGTCCAACTCTTTGCAACCCCACAAACGGCAGCACATCAGGCCTCCCTGTCTATCACCAACACCTGGAGTTTACACAAACTCATGTCCATTGAGTTGGTGATGTCATCCAACCATCTCATCTTCTGTCGTCCCCTTCTCATCCCACCTTCAATCTTTCTCAGCATCAGGGTCTTTTCAAATGAGTCAGTTTGTCACATCAGGTTGTCAAAGTATTGGAGTTTCAGCTTCAACATCAGTCTTCCCAATGAATATTCAGGACTGTTTTCCTTCAGGATGGACTGGTTGGATCTTCTTGCAGTCCAAGAGTCTTTGCACTCTCAAGAGTCTTCGCTAACACCTCAGTTCAAAACCATCAATTCTTCGGTACTTAAAGACTCTAATAAGCTCCAATTGGGCCACACATATTCATCCATGAATAAGTCATCAGAGCAGGAAATGTGATGCTCTGGTTTTCTTTGCATACACTTACATGATTACCACTGGAATCTGTGTCACATGCAATGACAGTTCCAGAAGAGCTGGTTCCCTGGAGAAAAGTAAGAGTATGCATATTTCAAGAAGGGCCATTTGGGTAATCAGTTCAGTTCAGTTCAATCACTCAGTTGTGTCCAACTCTCTGTGACCCCATGAATTGCAGCACTCCAGGCCTCCCTGTCCATCACCAACTCTCGGAGATCACTCAAACTCACGTCCATTGAGTCAGTGATGACATCTAGCCATCTCATCCTCTGTTGTTCACTTCTCTTCCTGCCCCCAATCCCTCCCATCATCAGAGTATTTTCCAAAGAATCAGTTCTTTGCTTGAGGTGGCCAAAGTACTGGAGTTTCAGCTTTAGCATCATTCCTTCCAAAGAAATCCCAGGGCTGATCTCCTTCACAATGGACTGGTTGGATCTCCTTGCAGTCCAAGGGACTCTCAAGAGTCTTCAGCACCACAGTTCAAAAGCATTAATTCTTTGGCACTCAGCTTTCTTAACAGTCCAACTTTCACATCCATACATGACCACTGGAAAACCATAGCCTTGACTAGACACACCCTTTTTGGCAAGGTAGTGTCTCTGCTTTTTAATATGCTATCTAAGATGGTCATAACTTTCCTTCCAAGGAGAAAGTATCTTTTAATTTTATGGCTACCATCACCATCTGCAGTGATTTTGGAGCCCAAAAATTAAAGTCTGACACTGTTTCCACTGTTTCCCCTTCTATTTCCCATGAAGTGATGGGACCAGATGCCATGATCTTTGTTTTCTGAATGTTCAGCTTTAAGACAACATTTTCACTCTCCTCTTTCACTTTCATCAAGATGCTTTTTAGTTCCTCTTCCCTTTCTGCCATAAGGGTGGTGTCATCAGCATATCTGAGGTTATTGATATTTCTCCTGGCAATCTTGACTCCAGCTTGTGCTTCTTCCAGCCCAGCATTTCTCATGATGTACTCTGAATATAAGTTAAATAAACAGAGTGATAATATACAGCCTTGACGTACTCCTTTTACTATTTGGAACCAGTCTGTTGTTCCATGTCCAATTCTAACTGTTGCTTCTGGACCTGCATATAGGTTTCTCAAGAGGCAGGTCAGGTGGTCTGGTATTCCTATCTCTTGAGGAATTTTCCAGTTTATTGTGATCCACACAGTCAAAGGCTTTGGCATAATCAAAAAAGCAGAAATAGATGTTTTACTGGAACTCTTTTGCTTTTTTGATGATAAAGTGGATGTTGGTAATTTTATCTCTGGTTCCTCTGCCTTTTCTAAAACCAGCTTGAACATCTGGAAATTCACAGTTCACGTATTGCTTATGCCTGGCTTGGAGAATTTTGAGCATTACTTCACTAGCATGTGAGATGAGTATAATTGTGTGGCAGTTTGAGCAGCCTTTGGCATTGCCTTTCTTTGGGATTGAAATGGAAACTGACCTTTCCAAGTCCTGTGGCCATTGCTGAGTTTTCCAAATTTGCTGGTATATTGAGTGCAGCACTTTCATAGCATTTTCTTTCAGGACTTGAAATAGCTCAACTGGAATCCCATCACCTCCACTAGCTTTGTTCGTAGTGATGCTTTGTAAGGCCCACTTGACTTCACATTCCAGGATGTCTGGCTCTAGGTGAGTGATCACATCATTGTCATTATCTTGATCATGAAGATCTCTTTTGTACAGTTCTTCTGTGTATTCTTGCCACCTCTTCTTAATATCTTCTGCTTCTGTTAGGTCCACACCATTTCTGTCCTTTGTCGAGCCTATCTTTGCATGAAATATTCCCTTGGTATCTCTGATTTTCTTGAAGAGATCTCTAGTCTTTCCCATTGTTTGTTTTCCTCTATTTCTTTGCATTGATCGCTGAAGAAGGCTTTCTTATCTCTCCTTGCTATTCGTTGGAACTCTGCATTCAGATGCTTATATCTTGCCTTTTCTCCTTTGCTTTTTGCTTCTCTTCTTTTCACAGCTATTTGTAAGGCCTCCCCAGACAGCCATTTTGCTTTTTTGCATTTCTTTTCCTTGGGGATGGTCTTGATCCCTGTCTCCTGTACAGTGTCATGAACCTCATTTCATAGTTTATCAGGCACTCTATCTATCAGATCTAGGCCCTTAAATCTATTTATCACTTCCACTGTATAATCATAAGAAATTTGATTTAGGGCATACCTGAATGGTCTAGTGGTTTTCCCTACTTTCTTCAATTTAAGTCTGAATTTGGCAATAGAGAGTTAAAGATCTGAGCCACAGTCAGCTTCCATGCTTGTTTTTGCTGACTGTATAGAGCTTCTCCAACTTTGGCTGCAAAGAATATAATCAATCTGATTTCAGTGTTGGCCATCTGGTGATGTCCATGTGTAGAGTTTTCTTTTGTGTTGTTAGAAGAGGGTGTTTGCTATGACTAATGGGTTTTCTTGGCAAAATTCTATTAGCCTTTGCCCTGCTTCATTCTGCATTCCAAGGCCAAATTTGCCTGTTACTCCAGGTGTTTCTTGACTTGCTACTTTTGCATTCCAGTCCCCTATAATGTAAAGGACATCTTTTTTGGGTGTTAGTTCTAAAAGGTCTTGTAGGTCTTCATAGAACCGTTCAACTTCAGCTTCCTCAGTGTTACTGGTTTGGGCATAGACTTGGATTACTGTTTTATTTGGGTAATGAAATCAACAAATAGATTTTAACAGACATCACACAATCCCTGACAAAATTTCTATCAAGGTCAAGGAGATCAAACCAGTCAATCCTAAAGAAAATAAACTCTGAGTACTCACTGGAGGTACTGATGCTGAAGTTAAAGCTCCAGTTCTTTGGCCACGTGATGCAAAGAGCTGATGCACTGGAAAAGACCCTGATCCTGGGAAGGACTATGGGCAAGAGGAGAAGGGAATGATAGAGGATGAGATGGTGGCATCACCAACTCAGTGGGCATGAGTTTGAGCGAACTCCAGGAGATAGTGAAGGATAGGGAAGCCTGGCATGCTGCAGTCCATGGGGTCACAAAAAGCTGGACACAACTTGATGACTGAAGGACAACAATAGCAAGCCCAAATGTGATGCACATCACAGGCTAGACTGCAATATGCTAAGAGATTACAAAGACACAAATTTTACCTTCTCTTATAGCCAAGTAGAATCAACCTGTCCTCAATCTGTCCTTGGGGACATACTGTCTTCAAGATAACCAAAAGTAGTCCTCAAGTAAGAGGACATAACAGCACCCTTTATCACATACAGTTCACCCTGAATCCAAGAAACTAGGGGGCAATCTGCGACTGTTAATTGGCCTTATTCAAAGAAAAGACAAACTTCTCATTTCTTTATAGGAGATAGTTTTGCAATATGGAGCAAGGCATGAATTAAAGTTAGGCTACAGAAATCTGGAGACAGGGATGCTATCTTCCTTGATACTAATATTTATCTTCTAGAAAATGATTCTCAGATCCTTGAGGAAAAAGGTGGGAAAGCTGGCAAAGTTTACTTTTGCTTTTTTTTTAAGTTTTTAAAAATATTTACATACTTTTCAAACAAACAGAGAAATAGTTTACAATTGCAAGTTATCTAAAGTAAATGCTCTAAAGAAAGGGAAGGGATACTCTCTTCCCCTGTTCTTGACAAAAAGAATTAAGCCATATTTCCTAGGAAAGAAAATACACTCAGAGGTGCTATTTCAAAGATAATTCTTTTCCTAACTTTTGTTCATCAAAAATCTAAATCCATTGGAGGGACATTTATTAAACAGAGAGGAGAGGAAGCTTAGATTTGGGGAAAGGATTGAGGAGTTGGATAAAGATGTAGGAAGAGAGAGAAATATTCCCCATGACTTTGGATTGGGAGATGGATAGAGGGCAAGGAAAAGTAAGGAATTATACTCTGATCCCTTAAATCTCCCTAGGGAGTCTGGAAGCCCTCAGAGAGGAATGGATACCCAAGTGGGATGCCTCCATGATGATGACAGTGGGCTAATGATAAAGATATAAGATCTCAGGACCTCTGAACTTCCCTGATTTGTCTGGGCCTCAAGAATGACAGAAATAGGTTTCCCTTCTGGGTGGCACGATGGAGGCTCTAAATTAAACTAAAGAATGTGGTGTATCTTCTACAACTGAGCTTTTGTACTGAAATTTAAACTTGCCCCATGAGGAGAACCTTGTCTTGAATTTCAAAGAATATATACTCATTTTCATCACAGCCTGCCACACTAGAGCTCATCAAATTGAGGAAGAGTCATTCAAGACCAAGGCTCTGATTTTGACGAGCTGGCATGCAGGGATGAATTGGCTTCTCAGAAGCCACTGCTACTTCTATATGTGATAGAGGGCTGTCACAGTGTGAAGTTCAACAGAGCCCTGCAGAAGTAAGTTGGCAAGATGATGTTTAGAAGGGATCCTCATGAGAACAAAAAGATGAATGCATTCATATGGGATTTTTCTGATGAGACTGACTTCCCTGTGATTCCCAGGAGAATATGTAGAAAGGCAGAGGCTATGAATTTCTGTCTAATGCCCTATATTATATTTTAAATTTCTTTAAAACCAGAAACAAAATAAGGAATACTTTCCTGAAAAGGAGTAGCATATACCAGTAGATGTTGGAAAGTCCCGGGGTATAAAAGATCTCTAACTGTCCCTAGCCTGGAAATGCTGCTCAAGACATAGATTATCATATTTGGGCAAAACATTTTGCCTGCTATGGGAGTGAAACCTACCCAGATTTGGGAAGTTTTACAACAATGTAAATTTTATTCAGGGAGAAAATACTTTTGGATCTTGCTCAAAAGATTCTATAGCAACAGTAGGCATCTAAGGCCAAGAAACTGCAGAACCCCATCAAATGCCTAAAGATACTTGGACTCTCAAAGTGTACAAGTGACTTTGGCTCAATCTTTGAGAGCTTTAGAAGAGGCTTTCCTTCTTGCTGAAAACCAGAGTGCATACTAGATAAGCCTCTTAAATACTCATCAGAGAGATGGAGAAAAAGTTGTCTGCATTAACCCAGATGCTAGGGATTCTCTAACAGAGGGGACTGTCTCAGGAAATTTAGACTCGGAAACAATTTAACGCAGATTTTGGCAGGAAAAGTCCTGACAACCACTTGGCCAACTTTTTAGGAGCCAGTGGTAGCTTGCTTATGCACTCTCTCTAAGCACAAGTTGCCAGGCTAAAAGAAACTAGATTTCTCACTAGATGGACACAACTTTGATTCTACTGTTATCGGGGGGGGGGGGGAGTTTTTTTTCCCTTACCCTTCCTGGTTTTTCTGACTGATTCAAGAACTACATTGACATGAAACATATTAACAGGAAAATATCAAACAAAGTTTAATAACATATACACGTAGGGGAGATGCAGACAAACTCAGTAACTTGCCAAAGCGTCTGAAAACATTGGTTAAATACCATCTTTGGGTAAGGAAAAAAGAGAATGTTGGGGAGAGAGGTTTGGAATTTCAAAGGTGAGAAAAGCAACTGACATGGAATTCAAAAAGCAAATGTTTAGGAAATAAATATTTGCTGGGCCACTCAGAAACAACAAGACACTGAGTGGACTTTGATCTCTAGGTTCCATTGCCCCACCACATCCAGCCCATATTCTTTGCAGATATCTTTGGTGATAGCTCTATTCGGGGAACAATCTCTCTATTTTTTTTTTTTTTAAGGCGCTTAGGGAAAATGTCAATATTTCTTCCTGAGTCTTTTGGGTCTTGATTATCTTCAACTTTTAGTAATCTGCATGCCAAAGAGACATTTTGTGATGGCAGTTTTTGTACTCCTACAACATCAAGCTGGAATCAAGATTGCCATGAAGAATACCAATAACCTTAGATATGCAGAACGACAGAAATGGTATGGACCTAACAGAAGCAGAAGATATTAAGGAGAGGTGGAAAGAATATACAGAACTGTACAAAAAAAGATTTTCACGACCCAGATAAATATGATGATGTGATCACTAATCTAGAGCCAGACATCTTGGAATGTGAAGTCAAGGGGGCCTTCCAAAGCATCACTACGAACAAAGCTAGTGGAGGTGATGGCATTCCAGTTGAGCTATTTCAAATCCTGAAAGATGAAGCTATGAAAGTGCTGCACTCAATATGCCAGCAAATTTGGAAAACTCAGCAGTGGCCACGGGACTGGAAAAGGTCCGTTTTCATTCCAATCCCAAACAAAGGCAGTGTCAAAAAATGCTCAAACTACCACAAAATTGCACTCATCTCACACACTAGTAAAGTAATGCTCAAAATTCTCCAAGCCAGGCTTCAGCAATACATGAACCGTGAACTCCCTGATGTTCAAGCTGGTTTTAGAAAAGACAGAGGAACCAGAGATCAAATTGCCAACATCTGCTGGATCATCGAAAAAGCAAGAGAGTTCCAGAAAAAAATATCTACTTCTGCTTTATTGACTATGCCAAAACCTTTGACTGTGTGGATCACAATAAACTGTGGAAAATTCTGAAAGAGATGGGAATACAGACCACCTGACCTGCCTCTTGAGAAATCTGTATGCAGGTCAGGAAGCAACAGTTAGAACTGGACAGGGAACAACAGACTAGTTTCAAATTGGAAAAGGAGTACGTCAAGGCGGTATACTGTCACCCTGCTTATTTAACTTCTATGCAGAGTACATCATGAGAAATGTTGGGCTGGAAGAAACACAAGCTGGAATCAAGATTGCTGGGAGAAATATCGATAACCTCAGATATGCTGATGACACCACCCTTATGGCAGAAAGTGAAGAGGAGCTAAAAAGCTTCTTGATGAAAGTGAAAGAGGAGAGTGGAAAAGTTAATACCAATAACCTCAGATATGCTGATGACACCACCCTTATGGCAGAAAGTGAAGAGGAACTATAAAACCTCTTGATGAAAGTGAAAGAGGAGAGTGAAAAAGTTGGCTTAAAGCTCAACATTTAGAAAACGAAGATCATGGCATCTGGTCCCATCACTTCATGGGAAATAGGTGGGAAACAGTGGAAACAGTGTCAGACTTTATTTTGGGAGGGCTCCAAAATCACTGCAGATGATGATTGCAGCCATGAAATTAAAAGACGCTTACTCCTTGAAAGAAAAGTTATGAACAACCTAGATAGTATATTCAAAAGCAGAGACATGCTTTGCCGACTAAGGTCCGTCTAGTCAAGGCTAAGGTTTTTCCAGTAGTCATGTATGGATGTGAGAGTTGGACTGTGAAGCAGGCTGAGTGCCAAATAATTGATGCTTTTTAACTGTGATATTGGAGAAGACTCTTGAGAGTCCCTTGGACTGCAGGGAGATCCAACCAGTCCATTCTGAAGGAGATCCGCCCTGGGATTTCTTTGGAAGGAATGATGTTAAAGCTGAAACTCCAGTACTTTGGCCACCTCATGCGAAGAGTTGACTCATTGGAAAAGACTCTGATGCTGGGAGGGATTGGGGGCAGGAGGAAAAGGGGACGACCGAGGATGAGATGGCTGGATGGCATCACGGACCCGATGTACGTGAGTCTGAGTGAACTCCAGGAGTTGGTGATGGGCAGGGAGGCCTGGCGTGCTGTGATTCATGGGGTCACAAAGAGTCGGACATGACTGAGTGACTGAACTGAACTGAACACCACACTTATGGCAGACAGTGAAGAGAAACTAAAGAGCCTCTTGATGAAGGTGAAAGAGGAGAGTGAAATAGCTGGCTTAAAACTCAACACTCAAAAAACTAAGATCATGGTATCTGGTCCCATCACTTCATGGCAAATACATGAGGAAACAGTAAGAGACTTTATTTCTTTATTTTCCAAATCACTGAAGATAGTGACTGTAGACATGAAATTAAAAGATACTTAACCCTGGGAAGTAAAGCTAATGACAAATCTAAGCAGTGTATTAAAAAACAGAGACATTATTTTGCCAACAAAGGTCTGTATAATCAAAGTTATTGCTTTCCAGTAGTCATGTATGGATGTGAGAGTTGGACCATAAAGAAAGCTGATTTCCAAATAATTGATGCATTTGAACTGTGGTATTGGAAAAGACTCTTGAGAGTCCTGTGGACAGCAAGGAGATCAAACCAGTAAATTCTAAAGGAAGTCAGTCTTGAATATTCACTGGAAGGACTGATGCTGAAGCTCCAGTACTTTGGCCACCTGATGTGAAAAGCTGGCTCATTAGAAAAGACCCTGATGTTGGAAAGACTGAGGGCAGGAGGAGAAGGGGATGACAAGAGGACAAGATGGGTGGATGGCATCACCGACTCAATGGACATGAGTTTGAGCAAGCTCTGGTAGATAGTGAAGGACAGGGAAGCCTGGCGTGCTGTGGTTCACAGGGTTGCAAAGAGTTGGACACGACTGACCAACTGAATAAAACAACAACACCATCAAGATGATAACCTACAGCACCAGCATACAATCAGTGATTAATAGCTCTGTTAGGCCATTAATGGCTTAGGAAAATGATAACACCCTTCTTTTTTCCTTGCTTGTAGAGAGTCACTGATATTCCATTGTAGATTATGTTGACTAAGCGAACTCACAGGTAGTGACATGGAAGATAAGCCTTTCTGAAGAATTTCAGTTTATCTGAGAAGGACATACTAGTTCTTCTAGTTCTTCAAGCTATACATTGGAATAGCTTCAAGCAGCCCCTATATCTTCCCCTGGGAGAAAGAGGCATGAACAATGGATATTGGGTGAGTAGATAGGTGACTGATTCATAAGTGAGCTATCCTCCTTGTCTACCTTAAAGTTAGACATACACAAAGAAAAACAGAGATCAATAAATCCAAAGACTAGTTCTCTGAAAAGACTAATGAAATTTAAAAACCTAGCAAAAAATAGATCAAGAAGAATAAAGAATCAAAGAGTACAAAAATAAGAGAAAGTGAAGTCATTCAGTTGTGTCCGACTCTTTGCAACCCGTGGAGTAGCCCACCAAGCTCCTCCGTCCATGGGATTCTCCAGGCAAGAATACTGGAGTGGGTTGCCACTTCCTTCTCCAGGGGATCTTCCCGACCCAGGGATCGAACCCAGGTCTCCCACATTGCAGTTAGACATACACAAAGAAAAACAGAGAAGATCAATAAATCCAAAGACTAGTTCTCTGAAAAGACTAATAAAATTTAAAAACCTAGCAAAAATAGATCAAGAAGAATATAGAATCAAAGAGTACAAAAATAAGAGAAAACGACGTCATTATACACAGAAATTTTTGTTGATGTAATAAATTAGTCTAATAGTCACTTTTCTGTTTTACTCAATCTGTTTCTATTCTCTGATGACTTTTCAGATTAATCTTTGTCATTTATGTTTTTAAATTTTCCAACAATGTGTCTATAAGTGTGCTCGAGATTCTGGGAACAAAATGTTGGATCTTGATTGTTTTCGGTTCAAAATATTCTGCAAGCCAAAGAGACATTATAGGGTAGCAAATCTTGGTCCGCTACAATGTAATAGAAAATAAATGATCCAATGTTATAATAGTTTACAGTGCACTTTCCTTGGAGTAAAACAAAAACATGCAGGAAATACCTTTAAAGAGAAAGGTATATTACATTTTCAAAGAACATAAAAGTCCTAAACAAATGGAGAATAAACCATATTTATGAGTGGAAAGCTCAATATCATAAAATGAAAATTTTCACACAAATTAATCTGTGAATTTAATTCCATTTGAATCAAATTCCTATAAGGAAACTTTTCGTACCTGATAGCTAGATTGTAAAATTCATAATGAGGAATAAAAATCCAAGAAACCTTAAAATAATCCTGGCTTTAAAAAAAAAAAAAAAACAGGAAAAAGATTTGTTTTTCCATACATCAAGATTTAGGACAAAGCTATCTTAGTAGTATTGATGATGATGATCTTAGTAGTATAGATAACTTAGCAAAAGGTCTGTATGTATTAATATATGATGTGGTTGACATTACAACTCAGTGAGGAAATTTGCTTGCCTTGTATTGAAAATAAAAGAATCATACTTAATCATACACTAAATTGGCTAAAGGTACTTAACTATGTATTGCAAATGGTTAAAATAAACCTTACAACTCTAGTAAGAAAATCTGAATGATATCTTTGTGAACTTGTGGTAGGAAACACTCTCTTAAATGTGGCTCAAAATAAGAAAACGACTGAAGGGGACTTCCATGGTGGTCCAGTGATTAAGACTCCACGCTTTCACTTCAGAGGGCCCAAATTCGATTCTTGGTTGGGGAATTAAGATTCCACAAACCAATACAATATTGTAAAGTAATTAACCTCCAATTAAAATAAATACATTTACATTAAAAAAAAGATTCTGCAAGCCATATCGCACAAGCCAGACATCAGAGCAAAAACAAACAAACTAGCACTCCTCCTCTGTGCTTGGAAGGAGGTTTCCTTGCTCAACAGAGGAAATAGAAAAGATTGATGGAATTGGTTGTGTCGAAATTTTAAACTTCTGTATAAAAAAAAAACCAGCATAGAGTTAAAAGATAAATCTTAAGACTTGAAGAAATGCATGGGGTCGCAAAGAGTCAGACACAACTGAGCGACTGAACTCTACTGAACTGAAGACTTGAAGAAGCTATTTGTGACGTGCATTTAAAATAGCACTTTGCATCTGGAATATACAGAAAATCAAATTCATGAGACACGGTAGAAAATGGTCATCTTGCAGAAGAGGGAATTGGACTGATCAAGAATAAACAAAAGAGATGTATAACTTCAACTCAGCCTTTCTTCAGTCTGAAGCAAAGCAAAACAAAGCAATCATCTAAGATTTTTTAAAAATAAACTTCAGAAATGTTTGTGAAAGGTGTGTAGAAATGTAAAGAAGGGTGAATTGACAATAGCTGGCCAATGCTAAAAATCTACATTTTAAATAGAGGCAGATACCGTCATATGAATAAAATTATGTACTAGATAGATTTAACAAATTCCTGTTAGTTATTGTCTCAGGTTAGAAAAAAAGATAATCTATATTATGAAGAAATACAAAAAGGAGGTCAGCTCTATTTATGACATTTTTATTTTATTAAAAATAAAATCTGAATCAAATGTTAACATATATTAATTCCTGGTGGTAAGTATATGAAGGAGTGTTGATTTAACATCTATTTTTTTTTCAGTTTTCTGTCTATTTAAACTTCTTGCCACACACACACACACACACACACACACACACACACAACTGTGATTCAAGTGGAACTAACTGGATTTTTTGAGCAGAGTAGAGAACAACATAGGATTTAGATTGGAAAGCTCATTTTAGGTTGAGCTGAGGTAGGCAGCAGGAATTCTGGGTAGATGGAAAGAGAGATTCAGACACATTCACACTCACATACAAGCACATACACAAATAGAGTGTCAGTCAGCTGGGGTGGAAGGTGGAAAGGTGACTAAGGGGAGACTATTAGAAAGGACCTTGGATGTTAACAAGATTCATGAAGTACTCAAGAACAACAAAATGATAATGTTGAATGATAGCAAAGGTCCTAAAGCCACAGATGAATCTGTTTTTAATCTAATAGGCCAATGATGGTAAAACATCTTTTCTGCAGTGATAGGTGACAAAAGCCACCTCCTAGGAAAATCACTCAGATGAGAGTTATAAGCTGGTATCACTCAGGTAAGCCCCCTCCTACTTGCCTCAGAAACAAAAGCAGAACACCATAAAATATTTCATTTCTGAATTCCTTCATCTCCTTGATGCCCTATACAAAAAGATCTAAGACAAACCCTTCTACTTCTTTTCCTCCACCTTTCTATAGAAGGAATCACATAGTTTATCAGTTTGGAGATAGTTTTCACAGACACTACTCACTGTACCAGATAGTTCATCTATAGGATGGCACTTTCAATAAGGGCACATTCATGTGTAAGAAATTTTATGAAGAATAATTTTGCTATGAGCTGGGATAAATTCATTGCCATTGTCTGAGAGAAAGAAATTTCCCTCTACCCTTTTAGGTTCTTCTAACTGGTCTAAGAATTAAATTGATGTAAGACAAATTAACAGGAGAAAAATCACACAAAAATTAAATAATGTGTATACCTGGCAAAGACCCAGGAGAACTAACTTGACAAAATGGCTGAAACCCTCATCTTAAACATAATTTTTAGGTAAAAATAAAAGGGGTGGTGATTTGGGACTTCCTGAAGTGGGGGAATGCAATTCACAAGGAGATGGAAAAGCAAATGCTTGGAAAATAAATGTTTACTGGGCCAGGCAGAGACAATGGGACCCAGAGAGTAATTTTAAGAAGCAGACTTGGCTAGGTCCATCCCTGTCTACACACCTAGTTCATACTACAGTCATATTCGTGATAGTAGTTTTCTTCCTGGAACAGGTCCTCCATCCATATTCTTTAGGCAGTTAGCGAGGAGCTCAAAGATTCTTTCTCAGTCCTTTGGGCTTTGATTGTTCCAGCTTGAAACAACCTACATACGAAATAGACATTTGAAGTGGCAGAGCTCCCTCTCCTGCACTGCCTATCCAATCTCTTCTGCAAAAAGAAATAAGAGAAGCAAAAGATTCTGTATCCTGGGCCCAGGCAAATACCACATCATTTTTACAGAATACTTTAAAGGTTTCTAGTTGTTATTTTTCTAATAAAGTTCCAAAAGAAAAGCCATAAAGAAATGACTGTTTAAAATGTATGAATCAAAGGGACCAATATTCTATATAGGATTATTTTTTATTGCTACCCTCTGGGTACTTGAAAAATAATCAAAGATTAATTAAAGAATAATCTATAGTTCCACGCAGGAGAAAAAAAAAAAAAAAACAGATTTTTTTTTTTTTTAACCTGAAATTTCTAACAGCTAACAGAGGTTTTCAAGAAAGCACTGAATTAGGACTTAGGGCATTTGGGACATGGATCCAGCTCCAGCAAGATTTACTGCTGCCCCTAAATGGGGAAATGTCATTCCTGCTTCATTATAAACTTTCCAATACCATTTGAAAGCCATTTTACAGTTCATGATCTTGACAAATTTACACATTAAAACAAAAGAATTGAACAGAGGGAATACTAAGTGTGGTAAGAGGAAAAAGTCCTTGGGTTTCACTGCAAGCTGTAGGAACTTGTGATCACTTAAAAAGGACTCAAGCATCTCACCAACAATATCTATACTTATAATAAGTTTATACATATTTCTGTATAAAATATATTCCGGTGCATGCCCATTCAATGCATTCCAGCATATAATGTAATTGTAGAGAAAAACATTCATTGTAAGAATTAATAAAAGCTACTATGTTATAGGTTAAATAGAATGATAATGACAGGAAATGATAAAAATTTCCTTGCACAAATAGGAGACTGGGGAAAAGTACTTCATTTCTTCCTCATAAAAGATTTCTCAGTAAAGGTGCATGTCAAGATGAGTTAATCAAATACCATCCATTGAGATGTTGGAAAACAATAATAGAAATTCTATTTCTTTTTATTTTTGACCTTATCACATTTAACTTCTATGTTTCATTTTTTTTATAATTCACTTAATATAGCAATATATATTTATAATGCATAGATAGATAAATAGATAAACAATGCAACAACACCATTTCATGTTGTGGAGGAAGAAAAGTAATATATCTTCTATCCTTCTATGTTCTTGGCTGTGACTCCAGTATAATAAACAGCATAATAGAAAAGCAAAAAATTTTACAACAGGTATCCTTCTTTTACACATGGGAGAGGCCCAGGAAAACTGAGTAACCCCCTCAAACAGGCCAAGTCACCACTTTAAATACTATCTCCAGCTAAAGATAAAGGAAGAAATAGAGGGGACAGGGATCCAGTTATGCGAGTTTCATCAGAAAGCACAGTGAAGAAGAGTAGAGCTATTGTTCAGATTTAGGTCACTGCCTTCTCCATGGAAAGAGTTTTAGAGATCTTGTCATCCTCCTCTTCCTGGGACAGAGACAGAGACGCCCTTACAAATGGAGATTTCCCTTATAAATGTAAATGTTTCTTCAGTTCAGTTACTCAGGCATGTGCTACTCTTTCCGACCCTATGGACTGCAGCACGCCAGGCCTCTGTCCATCACCAACTCCCAGAGTTTACCCAAACTCATGTTCATTTAGTTGGTGATGCCATCCAACCATTTCATCCTGTCGTACCGTTCTCCTCCTGCCCTCAATTTTTTCCAGCATCAAGGTCTTTTCAAATGAGTCAGTTCTTCACATCAGGTGGCCGAAGTACTGAAGTTTCAGTTTCAGTATAAGTCCTTCCAAAGAACATCCAGGACTGATCTCCTTTGTGATAGATTAGTTGGATCTCCTTGCAGTCCAAGGGACTCTCAAGCTTCTTCTCCAAAAACAGAGTTCAAAAGCATCAATTATTTGGAGCTCAGCTTTCTTTATAGTCCAACTCTCACATTCATGCATGACTACTGGAAAAACAATAGCTTTGACTAGATGGACTTTTGTTGGCAAAGTAATATCTCTGCTTTTTAATATGCTGTCTAGGTTGGTCATAATTTTCTTTCCAAGGAGCAAGTGACTTTTAATTTCATTGCTGCAGTCACAATCTATAGTGATTTTGGAGACCAAAAATAAATAAATAAATAAATAAAGTGAACCACTGTTTCCCCATCAATTTGCCATGAGGTATGTGACCGGATGCCATGACCTTAGTTTTCTGAATGTTAAGCCAACATTTTCACTCTCCTCTTTCACTTTCATCAAGAGGCTCTTCAGCTCTTCTTTACTTTCTGCCATAAGGGTGGTGTCATCTGCATATCTGAGGTTATTGATATTTCTCCCAGCAATCTTGATTCCAGCTTGTAATTTATCCAGACCAGCATTTATCATTATGTACTCTGCATATAAGTTAAATAAGCAGGGTGACAAAATACAGCTTTGATGTACTCCTTTTCCTATTTGGAATCAGTCTGTTGTTCCATGTCCAGTTCTAATTGTTGCTTCCTGAGCTACATACAGATTTCTCAAGAGGCAGGTCAGGTGGTCTTGTGTTCCAATCTCTTTATGTATGGCAAACCAATACAATATTGTAAAGTAATTAACCTCCAATTAAAATCAATAAATTTATATTAAAAAAAGAAAGAAAAAAAAAGAAATTTCCACGGTCTGTTGTGATCCACAAAGTCAAAAGCTTTGGCATAGTCAATAAAACAGAAGATGTTTTTTCTGAAACTCTCTTGCTTTTTCAATGATCCAGGGGATGTTGGTAATTTGATCTCTGGTTCCTCTGCCTTATCTAAATCCAGTTTGAACATCTGGAAGTTCATGGTTCAGGTATTGCTGAAGCCAGGCTTGGAGATTTTTGAGCATTACTTTAGTAGTGTGAGATGAGTGCAATTGTGTGATAGTTTGGGCATTCTTTGGCATTGCCTTTCTTTGGGATTGGAATGAAAACTGACCTTTTCCAGTCCTGTAGCCACTGCTGAGTTTTCCAAATTTGCTGGCATGTTGAGTGCAGCACATGCACAGCATCATCTTTTAGAGTTTGAAATAGCTCAGCTAGAATTCCATCACCTCCACTAGTTTTGTTCATAGTGATGCTTCCTAAGGCCCACTTGATTTCACATTCCAGGATTTTTGGCTTGAGGTGAGTGATCACACCATCATATTATCTGGGTCATGAAGATCTTTTTTGTACAGTTCTTGTATGTATTCTTGCCACCTCTTCTTAATATCTTCTGCTTCTGGTATGTCCATACCATTTCTGTCCTTTATTGTGCCCATCTTTGCATGAAATGTTCCTTGGTATCTCTAATTTTCTTGAAGAGATCTCTAGTCTTTCTCATTCTCTTGTTTTCCTCTATTTCTTTGCACTGATCACTGAGGAAGACTTTCTTATCTCACCTTGCTATTCATTGGAACTTTGCATTCAAATGAGTATATCTTTCTTTTTCTCCTTTGATTTTTACCTCTCTTCTTTTCACAGCTATTTTTAAAGCCTCCTCAGACAGCCATTTTGCGTTTTTTTGCATTTCTTTTCCATGGGGATGGTCTTGCTCCCTGTCTCCAGTACAATGTGGTGAACCTCCACCCATAGTTCTTCAGGCACTATGTCTATCAAATCTAGCTCCTTAAATCTATTTCTCACTTCCATTGTATAATCGTAAGAGACTGATTTAGTTCATACCTGAATGATCTAATGGTTTCCCCCCCCCCCCTTTCTTCAATTTAAGTCTGAATTTGGTAATAAGGAGTTTATGATCTGAGCCACAGTCAGTTTCTGGTCTTGTTTTTGCTGACTGTATAGAGCTTCTCCATCTTTGGCTGCAAAGAATATCATCAATCTGATTTCAGTGTTGGCCATCTGGTGATGTCCATGTGTAGAGTCTTCTCTTGTGTTATTGGAAGAGGCTGTTTGCTATGACCAGTGCATTCTCTTGGCAAAACTCTATTAACCTTTGTCATCCTTCATTCTGTACTGCAAGGCCAAATTTTCCTGTTACTCCAGGTTTTTCCTGACTTCTTACTTTTGCATTCCAGTCCCCTATAATGAAAAGGGCATCTTTTTTGGGTGATAGTTCTAAAATGTCTAGTAGGTCTTCATAGAAGCATTCAACTTCAGCTTCTTCAGTGTTACTCTTCGGGGCATAGAGTTGGATTTCCATCATATTGAATGGTTTACCTTAGAACAGAAATAATTCTGTCGTTTTTGAGGTTGCATCCAAATACTTAATTTCAGACTTTTTTTGTTGAATATGATGGCTACTCCTTTTCTACTAAGGGATTACTGCCCACAGTAGCAGATATAATGGTCATGTCATTTAAACTGACCCATTCCAGTCCATTTTAGCTCACTGATTCCTAGAATGTGGACGTTCATGCTTGCCATCTCCTGTTTGACCACTTCCAATTTGCCTTGAATCATGGACCTAACATTCCAGGTTCTTATGCAATATTGCTCTTTATAGCATCAGACCTTGCTTCTAACACCAGTCACATCCACAACTGGGTGTTGTTTTTGCTTTGGCTCCATCCCTTTATTCTCTCTGGAGTTATTACTCCACTGATCTCCAGTAGCATACTGACCGGGGGAGTTCATTTTTCAGTGTCCTATCTGTTTGCCTTTTCATACTGTTCATGGGGTTCTCAAGGCAGGAATATTGAAGTGGTTTGCCATTCTCTTCTCCAGTGGACCACATTCTGTCAGAACTCTCCACTATGACCCATATGTCTTGTATTTGAAATGTTTCTTACCAAAGTTTAACTCCTACTTGCTTTTCAGAGTTTTTCCCATGTCTGCTGATCTGAACTGAACTGAAGGTCTTAGGTGTTCTGGTTTCCTAATCTTCATGAGCTTCTCTGGTCCCTTTAATCCTACTTCAGGCAGTTTCTTGTGGCTCAGCTGGTAAAGAATCTGCCTGCAAGGCGGGAGATCTCAGTTATATCCCTGGGTTAGAAAGATCCCCTAAAGAAGGAAAAGGATACCCACTCCAGTATTCTGGCCTAGAGAATTCCATGGAGTCGCAGAGTCAGATATTAATGAAAAACTTTCACTTCAGTTTTCAGGTGGTTACTTGGCTGCTCCTCCCTTTAGTACAGTTCAGTTGCTCAGTCGTGTCTGCCTTTTTGTGATCCCATGGACCGCAGCAGGCCAGACTTCCCTGTCCATCACCAACACCCAGAACTTTCTCAAACTCATGTCCATTGAGTCAGTGATGCCATCCAACCATTTCATCCTCTGTCATCCCCTTCTCCTACTGTCTTCAATCTTTCCTAGAATCAGGGTATTTGCCAATGAGTCAGTTCTTCACATCAGGTGGCCAAAGTATTGCAGTTTCAGCTTCAGCATCAGTCATTCCTATGAATATTCAGGACTGATCTCCTTTAGGATGGACTGGCTGGATTTCCTTCCAGTCCAAAAGATCCTCAAGAGTCTTCTCCAACACCATAGTTCAAAAGAATCAATCCTTTAGCGCTCAGCTTTCTTTATGGTCCAACTTTCACATCCATACAACACTACTGGAAAAACCATAGCTTTAACAAGATGGACGTTTGTTGGCAAAATAATGTCTCTGCTTTTTAATATGCTGTCTCATTTAGTTATACCTTTTCTTCCAAGGAGCAAGCGTCTTTTAATTTCATGGCTGCAGTCACCATCTGCAGTGATTTTGGAGCCCAAGGAAATAAAATTGGTAATCATTTTCCAAGGGCCACCTGGCAGAAAGATAACTAAAATCTTGGATAAGGAGTCAATGTTCTTTGGGGGGCCCAGTTTTGAGCCATCAGCAGAAGATATTGCCAGCACTGACAATACACAGGAGATCTGGGTGAATCAAAATATTGCCCCTTGGAAAGTTCTAAAGCACAAAGTTATTTAAAGTTCACATGAACAGAGATAAGGGAAGAACTGTGAATAATTTTTGTTAATTAAAAGAGAATTGCTCCTATGCACAGAGAGAGAAAAATGTTGAAGGAGCACTAGCCCTTTCACTTTGACCCTAGAAAAATCATTAAGGAGACCAACTAAAAACCCTGACATAGGAGTACTGAAGGTTAAGATATGTAGTGATTAATAGTGTGGCCTTTAAAAAGTTTTTTTGACCTTCTGTTTCATCGATTGTAATAGGGGTACAAAAATATTTACTTTATTGGTGGTTGTGAAGCCTAAATAAATGAATGGATCTAGTTAATTTAGCACAGATTCCTGTTGGAATAATTTATTGATCAATACTAGTTCCCTTTACATCATCTCCTAATCTTTGTTTAAATTTCACATTTTTAATGAGGTCTTAAATGACCATTCTTTAAGTCATACCTCCCTACTGCTTATTCCAACATTTTTGCATACACTATCTGTTTATTGTTTTCCATAGTACCTATCATCTGACACACAATATATATTTACTTTGTTGTTTGTTGTCTAAATACTCCCACTAGAATGTCAGTGCAGTAAGAGCAGAAACTTGATCTTTCTTGTTCTCTGCTAAATTCTAAATGCCTAGAATAGAGACTAGCACATAATAGGTACTCAGAAAATATTGAATGAATTAATGACTATGGAATACTATTTAGGGAAACATAATTGATTGGCACTATAACCAAATGTGTTTTATACTATAACAAATTGATATTTAAAGGACATTCAGGGTTTCCCTGGTAGTCCAGTGGTTAAGGCTTTGAGCCCCCAATTCAGGGGCCTGAGTTGGATCCCTCGTCAGGGAACTAGACTTCTTATACTGCAAATAAAGATCCCCTGCATGCTTCAGCTAAGACCCAGCACAGCCAAATTACATTTTTTGAAAAAAGCATTCAACCCAAGACTCAGGACTATAAGTGACATATTGAAAGGTTTGTAAGTTATGGGGGACAGGATACTACTATTGTGAATTAACATTACACTTCAGATTTGGCAGGCACGGCAGTCCTATAGCACTAACAACAAAACTGATTGGAGAGTTAAGAATTTTTACCATTTGTATTCACATGGAGAAGACTTATCTGAACAGAGAAAGTACAAGATGACAAAGTGAATGAAATAGACTAAAGAAACAACCCAAGGAATTTTAAAATCTGCACCATACTCTAACAATGTATAAAAAGTATTATATGCCATGACCAGTGAGATTTATCCCAGGTATGCAAGGCTGGTTCAACTTTCCAAAATCAATTAATGTAATCTGTCACATCAACAGTCTAAATAGGAAAAGTCATATGATCATATCAATAAACACATACAAAGCATTTAAAAAACCCAACACCAATTTTGGATAAAATTCTCAAGAAACTAAAAGGAGAAATTCCCCAACTTCATAAAGAGCACCTACAAAAAGCCTACAGGTAACATCACACTTAATGGTAAGCACCTAGATGCTTTCCCCTTAGACTGGGAACAAGGTAAGCGTGTCCTCTCTCACTACTCCTATTCAACACTGTCCTGGAAGTCTTACCTAATGCAACAAGACAAGACAGTGAAATAAAAGATATAAAGACTGGGAAGGAAAAAATAAACTGTGTTCACAGATTACATGATTGTCTCTATAAAAGAAAAAAAAATCCCCTGACTCAACATTAACAACAACAACAAAAATCTCCTGGGATCATGAACTATTACAGCAACATTACAGGATTCAACGTTAATTTATGTACTATGCCATTTTATATTAGGAACTTGAGCATCCTTCTTTTGTTTTGTTTTGTTTTGTTTTTTTTCTATCTACAGAGAGCCCTGGAACCAAACCCCTGCAGATACCAAGGGACAAGTGTATAAAAATCAAATGCTTTCCTATATAGAAGTAATGAACAACTGAAATTTGAAAACATCATATTTAAATTAGCATAAAAAGATGAATTGATATTTGATAAAGAAGCAAAGTCAATTTAGCTCCACTTTTTCCCAAGAGAAGCTCTTTTGAACTAATGATACAACAACTGGAAACCCAAAGGAAAAAAAAAAAGTGAGTCTACATACAGATCTTATACCTCCTTATACCTTTCACAAGAATTAACACAAAATGTATCATAGGCTTAAATATAAAACACAAGACTGTAAAACTTCTAGGAGACAATGTAGGATAAAATCCAGATGAACTTATATATGGTGCTGAATTTTCATACCCATAAAAGAAAAAACTAACAAGTTGAACTTCATCAAAACTAACATTTTCTGCTCTAGGAAAGACACTGTCAATAGAATGAAAAGAAAATCCAAAGACTGGGACAAAAGATTTTCAAAACACAAAGCTAATAAAAATTTGCATGCAGAGTATTTAATGAACTCTTAAAACTCACCAATAAGAAAAAAAAATAAAAAATAAAATGTGGACAAAAGATGTGAACACACTTCAACAAAGAGACATGTAGATGACAAGTCATGTAGAAATACTCAACACCATATATTTTTGCAAGTTAAAACAATGAGATACTACTACCTACCTACCACTACCAATTACCTATTAGAATGACTAAAATTCAAAACACTGACAAGATAAATGCTTGTGGGTATATAAAGCAAGAGGAATTTCATTCATTGCTAGTAGGAATGCAAATGGTACAATCACTTTGGAAGACAGTTTGGAAGTTTCTTTCAAAACTAAACATATTCTTACCATACAATATAATATTTTTACTCATATGTATTTACTGTAATTTATTTGAAAACTTATGTGTACACAAAAACCTGCACACAAATATTTACAGCAGCCTTATTCATAATTACCAACAGTTGGTAATAATTAAGGTATTCTTAAGGTTTCCCTTGTGGCTCAGAGGTAAAGCCTCTGCCTGCAATATGGGAGACCTGAATTTGATCCCTGGGTCAGGAAGATGCCCTGGAGAAGCAAATGGCAACCCAGTCCAGTACTCTTGCCTGGAAAATTCCGTGGGCTACAATCCATGGGTCGCAAAGAGTTGGACACGACTAAGTGACTTCACTTTCACTTTCAATAGGTGAATGGCTAAACAAACCGTGGTACATTGATACAAAGGAATTTTATTCAGCCATACAATGCAATGAGCTATTAAGCCACAAAATATAGAGGAATATTTAGCATATTGCTAAGGGAAAAATTTTTTTAAATGTACTATATTATTCTCACTATATAGCATTCTGCAATGGCAAAACTGCATAGACAGTAGAGATCAGTGGTTGTCAGGGTTTAAGAGATGAGAGAGGAAGGGATAAATAGGTAAAACACACAAGATTTTTACAACAGTGAAATTATTTTGTATGGTATTATAATATCTTATAAATTTGCCAAAATTCATAGAATTATTCAACACTAAGTGTACACCCTAATGCAAATTTTGAATTTTAGTTAATATATCAATATTGATTAATTGATTATAACTAATATGCTATAGAGGAGAGTGAAAAAGTTGGCTTAAAGCTCAACATTCAGAAAATGAAGATCATGACATCTGGTCCCATCACTTCATGGGAAATATATGGGGAAACAGTGGAAACAGTGTCAGACTTTATTTTGGGGGGCTCCAAAATCACTGCAGATGGTGACTGCAGCCATGAAATTAAAAGTCACTTACTCCTTGAAAGAAAAGTTATGACCAACCTAGATAGCATATTCAAAAGCAGAGACATTACTTTGCCAACAAAGGTCTGTCTACTCAAGGCTATGGTTTTCCAGTGATCATGTATGGATGTGAGAGTTGGACTGTGAAGAAAGCTGAGCACCGAAGAATTGTTATTTTTGAACTGTGGTGTTGGAGAAGAGTCTTGAGAGTCCCGTGGACTGCAAGGAGATCCAACCAGTGCATTCTAAAGGAGATCAGCCCTGGGTGTTCTTTGGAAGGAATGATGTTAAAGCTGAAACTCCAGTACTTTGGCCACCTCATGCGAAGAGTTGACACATTGGAAAAGACTCTGATGCTGGGAGGCATTGGGGGCAAGAGGAAAAGGGGATGACAGAGGATGGGATGGCTTGATGGCATCACTGACTCGATGGACGTGAGTTTGAGTGAACTCCAGGGGATGGTGATGGATTGGGAGGCCTGGCATGATGCAGTTCATGGGGTTGCAAAGAGTCAGACACGACTGAGTGACTGAACTGAACTGAACTGAATATGCTATATACCACCTTGGAAGCAAGATGTTAATAATAGAAGAAACTGGTGGGAGTAGAGCCAGTATATGGAAATTCTATGCATTTTTGCTAAATTTTTCTGTAAATCTATCATAAGTCTAATAAATAACTTCTATTATTTAGAATGGATTTCCCTGGTTGCTAAGTGGTAAAGAATCCACCTGAGATGCAGAAGATGGAGTTTCAATTCCTGATTTGGGAAGATACTCTGGAGAAGGAAGTGGCCACCCACTCCAGTATTCTTGCCTGGAAATCCCATGGACAGATGAGCCTGGCAGGGTACATATACAGCCCACCGGGTTGCAAAAGTTAGACACAACTTAGCCTAAGTCACTACCACCATCCATTATTTAGAATAAAATAGAATAAAATGGATAAAAATGTATTGAACATCATCATGTGATAATCTTGGATTGCATTTCTATTTTCATAGGATAGAGTTCTATAAGTAAACTCAGTTAATATGTATGGCTATATTTAAGATGCTTGTTACAGCTAAACTGATTTCCCAAAGTGTTTTACCTATTCCCATGCCAGTAACCACTGCGACATCCCAGAGTCTTATAGGGAATTTTTCATCTGTCAAGCTTGCTCCTACCTAATCCTGGTAAGTCGATTTATAAAAAAGGAGATATTGGTAATGAGAAAGAGAAGTCAGGAGGATATAAATAGATTAGCAAAAGGCAATGCTCTTACAGGAAACAATAGTAGGTATTTGTCACTTCTTCATTGCTCAAAATCCAAGGCCATTTTTAAACATTTAGCTGTATCCAGACACTGAATAACTGTCTTCTCTGATTTGGAAAAGTAATCAGTATAAAAGTCCATAACTTATAAACATAAACTAGCAGACCCTTTTTATGTTTATTTACTGTTTGTCCACTTAACTGCTGAATAGTATTCCACTGTATGAGTCTATCAGTTCCTTTATCCTTTCACCAGTTGATGGGCAATTGGGTTGTTTCCAGTTCAGGGGATATTTGGAATAAATCTACTATAAATATTTGCATACAAGTCTTTGTTGGTAAACCTCAAAAGGGTTATGCTTAGTGAAAAAAATTCAGATGCAAAAGACTAAATACTGCAGTTTTATTTATATGACATTATAAAAGAGGCAAAATCACAGTGACAAAAATTTGATCAATAGGGAGGAGATGACAGACTGCAAAGGAGCACAAGAAAATTTTAGGGGTGATGAAAATGTTCTATAACTTGATTTGGGTGGTGGCTACATGATTGTATTAATTTGTCACACTCATCAAATTGTACACTTAAAATTTGTAAAAATTGGTTGTATACAAACTATACCTTAATAAAATCAACTAAAAAAGGAAAAAGACAATCACTAATTCTCAAGGATGTTAATAGTACAGTCTCAACTGATTAGCTGGCTCATGGTTTGTAATCTCTCACACTGATGCTACTTCATTGTATTATACAGAGAAGTATTAGTTCCTCCTCTTCATTGCTTTAATACCTTCTTCCCTTTTAATTTTTGTTTTTTTTTTTTTGGCTGACTGGGAATTCAAAATAACATGGTTACTGAGTTATATACTTTTTATGGCCTTTCTTGCAACAACAGAAAGATGCAGCTAAAGCTTTTAAAATAATGTTTATAATTACTAAATTCTAACTCAAAGATGATTTTAATTTGCACTCTCCATCTGGCAGGACTTAAGGGGATTATTTTATTCTTTCAACTGTGTAGGGCTGGTTGTTGTATCAACAGTGTTTACCATAGTGCCTGGCATAGTAAACATTCTATAAATGTTTATTTACTGAAAAAGTATAGTTAAATGGTTCATTTTGTCTTAGAGTTTTCTCCTGAAAAAATATCTAAGCCTGAAGAGCAAAACCTTATAGAAATACAGTCTATAATCACAGATTACTAGCCTCTTTTGAAATTGTAGTACATAGTGCCATCTCCAGCCAGATATCCCCATCAGGACCGTCATTCTCCAAAAGACCTTTTATATGCAACTTTTGTTTTCTTGGGAAACATGACCCAAGGCAACTCATATTGGTAACAATCCTAAGAAAAGTGAAGTTGCTCAGTCGTGTCTGACTTTTTGCAATCCCGTGAACTGTAGCCTGCCAGGCTCTTCCAATCCATGGGATTTTCAGGCAAGAATATTGGAATGGGTTGCCATTTCCTTCTCCAAGGGATCTTGCCAACCCACGGATTGAACCAAGGTCTCGCACACTACAGGCATACTCTTTACCATCTGAGCCACCAGGGAAGCCTAACAGTCCTAAAAGTGGTCTCAAATATGAAATTTTAGAGCAAGATCACTCACTGGTCACATAGATAAGAGGACTTCATCTTTTGAGGTAGCTGGAATACTAACAGCTGTTGGTATGATGTAGCAGTGCAACTGCGATAAACTAGAATGGGATCTAGGATGAAAAGAAATGCAACAGTGTGCACAATATCTCAGGCATTGAAAAGGTTTGAAAGTGAAAGTGAAGTTACTCAGTCATGTCCGACTCTTTGCAACCCCGTGGACTGTAGCCCACCAGGCTCCTCCGTCCATGGGATTCTTCTGGCAAGAATACTGGAGTGGGTTTGCCATTTGCTTCTCTAGGGTATCTTCCTGACCCAGGGATCGAACCCAGGTATCCTGCATTACAGGCAGACGCTTTAATGTCTGAGCCACCAGGGTGAGTAGTTAGGGTTAGGGTTAGGGTTAGGGTTAGGGTTAGGGTTAGGGTTAGGGGTTAGGGTTAGGGTTAGGAATAAGGAATACGGAAATTGATAACTTATGGGTATTATTGATATACTGGAGAAAATCAATGAAAAGTTGAGGGTGACAAATTATCAATTTAAGACAAAACATGAAAATCAAAGGGCTTTCTTGGCAGCATGTAAAGAAATTCATCTTTTTCAGTTAGAAGGCAGAAAAGGCTGAGGATCAGGTTTAAGACTTTATAAGGGTAAAGGACATTGGGAAGCTGGAAACTCAACCCTGTGTCAAAAGACAGGGCAATCATAAGAAGTGAAGGGGGCTCAGAATCTTGGGATGAGGGCATTTTGTCAATACACTTGAAATTCTTCAATCCACAGATTCCCCTGAACCCCTTGGAACTGAAGAGTTGTCCACTGATCTTTGTTAAAGTAGCTTTCATCCATTGCTCAAAGAGAAAGCAAAGGTTTCTGCCTTGCAAGTCAATTCAGAATCCTCTTGCAATCAATCCCCACCTTTGTTTCTGAACAACAAACAAATAACTAAGGTGAAGTCACAACATAGACTAGCTGGGGAAAGTACTGGGCTGGCAAAGGGAGGGAAAGGTGGTGATTATACATGAAATTAACTAGAGAAGACACTAAAGATACTGAATCAAGAGAAGCAAAAAACTAGAAGTGGTGATTAATATTGCAGAAAGTGAAAATGAAAGCCACTCAGTTGTGCCTGACTCTTTGCTACCCCATAGACTATACAGTCCATGGTATTTTCCAGGCCAGAATACTAGAGTGGGTAGCCTTTCCCTTCTCCAGGGGATCTTCCCAACCCAGGGATCCAACCCATGTCTCCCACGTTGCAGGCAGATTCTTTACCAACTGAGCCACAAGGGAAACCCAATATTGGAGAAATCCACCATTATTAAGGATTGGGTATGCAGAGTACATCATGAGAAACGCTGGACTTGAAGAAACACAAGCTGGAATCAAGAGTGCCAAGAGAAACATCAATACCCTCAGATACACAGATGACACCACCCTTATGGCAGAAAGTGAAGAGGAGCTAAAAGCCTCTTGATGAAAGTGAAAGAGGAGAGTGAAAAAGTTGGCTTAAAGCTCAACATTCAGAAAACTAAGATCATGGCATCCGGTCCCATCACTTCCTGGGAAATAGATGGGGAAACAGTGGAAACAGTGTCAGGCTTTATTTTGGGGGGCTCCAAAATCACTGCAGATGGTGACTGCAGCCATGAAATTAAAAGTCACTTACTCCTTGAAAGAAAAGTTGTGACCAACCTAGATAGCATAGTCAAAAGAAGAGACATTACATTGCTGACTAAGTTCCATCTCGAGAAGGCTATATTTTTTCCTGTGGTCATGTATGGATGTGAGAGTTGGACTGTGAAGAAAGCTGTGCACTGAAGAATTGATGCTTTTGAACTGTGGTGTTGCAGAAGAGTCTTGAGAGTCCCGTGGACTGCAAGGAGATCCAACCAGTCCATTCTGAAGGAGATCATCCCTGGGATTTCTTTGGAAGGAATGATGTTAAAGCTGAAACTCCAGTACTTGGCCACCTCATGTGAAGAGTTGACTCATTGGAAAAGACTCTGATGCTGGGAGGGATTGGGGACAGGAGGAGAAGGGGACAACAGTAAGATGAGATGGCTGGATGGCATCACTGACTCTATGGACGTGAGTCTGAGTGAACTCCGGGAGTTGGTGATGGACAGGGAGGCCTGGGTTGCTGCGATTCATGGGGTCACAAAGAGTTGGATACGACTGAGTGACTGAACTGAACTGAATCTAGCAAGGATAGGTTACCCCTGGGCTTCCCTGGAGACTGCCTGCAATGCAGGAGACTCAGGTTCAGTCCATCGGTTGGGGAGATCCTCTGGAGAAGGAAATGTTTACCTGCTTGGGAAATCTCATGGATAGAGGAAACTCGTGGGCTACAGTCCATGGGAAGACAAGAGATGGACATGACTTAGCAACTAAACTACTACTAATCTAACAAAGACAGGAAAAAGTGATGACATACTACTAAAATGGCTCTGGGAATCTTGGAAAAAGTACACATACTAAGTAAAAAAAAAGGGGGGCTAGGACTACAGTGGTGAGAAGTAATAAAAAAAGCTTAGAGAAGCAGGCATTATTTCTTATATAAGGCCAGAAAATTTAACAGTTCATTATATTCTGCAGAAAGTTCCAGAGGATAATCTATTCATCAAAACAATATGGAATTTACTGGTGAAAAAAAAAAAAGACAGAATTAGGAATTTTGAAAAACCCTGTGAATGTCTATATAAAAAATTATCATAAACTTAATGCTTAAAACAACACACATTTATTCTATAACAGTTTCCATTGGTCTAGAATCCAGGCATGGCTTAACTGTGTCCTCTGCTTCAGAGTCTCAATCAAAGTGCCAGCCAGGCAGCATTCCTTCCTGGGGCTCTGGATTCCCTTCTAAGCTGCATAAATGTTGACAGAATTCATTTCTTTGCAGAACTCAGATCTCCAGCTTCTTACTATCGACTAGCGACCATCCTGAGGTGGTAATGGAGGCTGCCTCTCCACATAAAGTTTAGAATCGTTTTGCTGATATCCATAAAATAACTTACTGGGATTTTGCATGGTATTGCTTTGAATTTACAGATCAAATTGGAAAGAACTGACATCTTGACAATACTCAGTTTCCTTATCCATGAATATGGAATATCTACTTATTTAGTTCTTTGATTTTGCTCATCAGAATTTTGTAGTTTTCCTCATTTAGTGGAAAGCAAAGACTACTCTTTCTCTAGTGGCAAGCAAAGGCTAATCTTCGTTGTGGTACACTGTCTTCTCATTGTGGTGGCTTCTCTTGTTGAAGAGCACAGGCTCTAGGTGCAGAGTCTTCAGTAGATGAGGTGTGTAGACTCTAGGTCATGAAGGCTTCAGTAGTTGTGGCACAAAGCCTCAGTAGTTGTGGCTCACAGGCCCTACAGCATGCAGACTTCAGTAGTTGTGGCATATAGGCTCAATAGTTGTGACTCACAGACTCTAGACTGTGGGCTTAATTGTGGTGCATGGACTTAGTTTCTCTTCAGCATATGGAATCTTCTCAGACCAGAGATCAAACCTGTGCCTCCGCACTTGCAGGCATGTTCTTATCCACTGCACCACCAGAGAAGTCCCAGTTCTCCTTCTTCAGTAACTAATTAAGTCTAATTAAGTCTTATTAGTCTAATGCAAACCACTTTCTGAAATGTGCTCTCATACTCTGGGCCACTATGAACATGCTCTTATCACCCCTGGGCTCAGGTACAAGACAACTAGGGATAGCTCTGATACCTGAGAGTATGGGAAGTTATTCAAATCAGCCAATCTACAGGAAGCCCACAAAACCTAGCTAACCCTACTTCACTTGCCATACATAAGCTTACCTCTAGAGCTCCAGCTTGTTCTTATCTTTTCCCCAGACACAACCAACCTGCTGTGTGTCCCTGTCTGGTGGCCTTCTCTCCTTCAGAGCTGTAAGTAATGAAGAGTTCAGCCTTGCATCTATCTCCGTGTCAATGTGTTGTGTTCCACAATCAAAAGAATCTTTAAATCTTATAACAGGCTATTCTAGCTTGACATAGGAAAGATAAAACAAAGTCATCCTTTGACTTGTTTTTCTTTTTTGATCACCCATAATTTGCATAGACTATTAAAAGTTTCTTTAAAATCTCACAGTTCTTGTTTTATTTTGATCTTTCTCTTCATACTAACCCACTGAGAAAGGCATAATAAGAATTATTGTTTCCATTTTATAACTAAGGAAAATGAAACTTCAAGAAGCGAAGTGACTTGCCTAAAACAGAACAGTCAATAATGGACAGAGCTGGGAATTACAAGATATTGTGTTTCCAAGTACTGTTCCCTCATGTTATTTCCAATTGTTATCTACTAATACATCCATCCACCAATCCATCTATCCATCCAAAATTTATAGAACATATATTATAAACCAGGCAAACAGTAGGCTCTGAAGCATATGGAGATTAATCTGGCACAATCTGTGTACTTAAAAGATCACAAGAAACAGATATGGAAAAGAAAATTATAATATAATACATTGTTGTTGTTGCTGTTTTTTTAGTTGCAAGTCATGTCTGACTCTTTGCAACAACATGGAAAGTATAGCCCACCAGGCTCCTCTATCCTTGGGATTTCCCAGGAAAGAATGCTGGAGAGGGTTGCTATTTCCTTCTCTGGGGAACCGTCCTGACCTGAGGATCTAACCCACATCTCCTGCTTGACAGGCAGATTCTTTACCACTGATCCATCTGGGAAACACAAAACAGTGCATTAGTTTCTATTAGAAAGTGCTTGGTGCTCTATAGGGTTGTAGATGGGTTATTTACCCCAAGCCAAAGGAATGTTTTGCATTACCACTGAAGACTGAACCATGTGACAGTCATGTATTAATAGAAGCTAATTACACAATGAGAGAGAGCAACATTCAATTTATTTCCCCAAACACTTCACAGGAAACATGCTAAGCATTCAATTTCAAATATTAACACCAGGGATCCTTCCTTCAAGGAGTGTATTAGTTACTAGGGGAGACATGTATGTAAAAGAACATATTACAATTAAGTGTTCTCTAACCTTGCCAGGTAAAGAACTGCCTGTAGATTTTCCTTTTCATCACTTTAAATATTTTGTACCACTCCCTTTTGACCTGTAGTTTCTGCTGAAAAGTCAGCTGATAGCATTACATGTGTGTGTGTGTAAAATTATCTTATATATAATATATATGTGAACTATGAAAACAACCCCCAATTAACCAAATGGCAACACATATTTATCTATCAATAGTTACTTTAAATGTAAATTTAATAAATACTCTTTGATGCAGGATACAGGATGCTTGTGGTTGGTGCATGGGGATGATCCAGAGAGATGTTGTGGGGTGGGAGGTGGGAGGGGGGTTCATGTTTGGGAACTCTTGTACACCCGTGGTGGATTCATGTCAATGTATGGCAAAACCAATACAGTATTGTAAAGTAAAACAGAGTAAAAATAAAAATTTAAAAAAAAATAAAAAAATGCTCCAATCAAAAGACAGATAGTGGCTGAATGGCTACAAAAACAAGACCCATATGTGTGCTGCCTTTAGGAGACACTTCAGATCTAAAGACACAAACAGATAAAAAGTGAGGGGATAATAAAAGTTATTCTACGAAAATGGAAATGAAGAAAAAGTCAGGGTATTAATACTTACATCATACAAAATACACTTTAAAACAAAGACTGTAACAAGAAACTTCCCTGGTGGCTCAGCAGTAAAGAATCCCCCTTCAGTGCAGTAGGTGCTGTAGATGTGGGATTGATCCCTGGGTGGGGAAGATCCCCTGGAGGAGGAATTGGCAACCCACTCCAATATTCTTGCCTGGAGAATCCCATGGACAGAGGAGCCTGGCAGGCTACAGACCATATGGTCGCAAAGACTCAGACATGACTGAAGCGACTAAACATTGCATATGCATAACAAGAGATAAGAAGAATATTACACAAGGATCAACAGTTATAAATAAATAAATATATATATATATATATATATATATATATATATATATATATATATGGAGCCATCCTGAATATATACAGCAATTAGTAACAGACATAAAGAGGAAAAAATGACAATAACACAATAATAGCAGGGTAAGACTTTAACACTCCTTTAACAATTTTGATAGTTTAACATTTAATGTTAATGGACAGATCACCCAGACAAAAAAAATCAATCAGGAAACACTGGCTTTAAATGACACATTAGACCAGACAGACTTAATAGATAAAGAAAATACTCCATCCAAAAGGAGAATATACATTTTATTCAACTGCACATGGAATATTTTCAAGGATATATAATATACTAGGCCATAAAACAAGTATCAGTAAATTTAAGAAGACTGAAGTCATATCAAGCATTTTTTCTGACCACAGTAGTTTGATGCTAGAAAGAAAAAGAAAAATCAACTTAAAAAATGTAAAAAACATGAAGGCTAAACAATATACCGGACTTCCCTTGTGGCTCAGCTGGTAAAGAATCCTGATCTACAGGCCATCCTGGCCTATGGATCAAACCCACATCACCTGCTTGGCAGGCAGATTCTTTACCACTGATCCAATTGGGAAGCACAAAACAGTGCATTAAGTTCTATTAGAAAGTACTTGGTGCTCTATAGAACTGGAGGTGGAGTATTTACCCTAAGCCAAAGAAATGTTTTCCGTTACCACTGAAGAATGAACAACGTGACAATCACATATTAATAGAAAGGCAAAGGAGAAAAGGAAAGATATACCCATTTGAATGCAGAGTTCCAAAGAATAGCCAGGAGAGAAGAAAGCCTTTCTGAGCAATCAGTGCAAAGAAATAGAAGAAAACAATAGAATGGGGGAAGACTAGTGATTTCTTCAAGAAAATTCGAGATACCAAGGGAACATTTCATGCAAAGGTGGGCTCGATAAAGGACAGAAATGGTATGGACCTAACAGAAGCAGACAATATTAAGAAGTGGCAAGAATACACAGAAGAACTGCACAAAAAAAGATCTTCATGACCCAGATAATCACGATGGTATGATCACTCATCTAGAGCCAGACATCCTGGAATGTGAAGTCAAGTGGGCCTTACAAAGCATCACTACGAACAAAGCTAGTGGAGGTGATGGAATTCCAGCTGAGCTATTTCAAATCTTAAAAGATGATACTGTGCATGTGCTGCACTCAATATGCCAGCAAATTTGGAAAACTCAGCAGTGGCCACAGGACTGGAAATGGTCAGCTTTCATTCCAATCCCAAAGAAAGGTAATGCCAAAGAATGCCCAAACTACCACAGAATTGCACTCATCTCACACGCTAGTATAGTAATGATCAAAATTCTCCAAGCCAGGCTTCAACAATACACGAACTGTGTACTTGGCAAATGTTCATGCTGGTTTTAGAAAAGGCAGAGGAACCAGAGATCAAATTGCCAACATCCGTTGGATCATTAAAAAAAAAAAAAAAAGAAGAGAGCGTAAAATCTTCTATTTCTGCTTTATTATCTATGCCAGAGCCTTTGACTGTGTGGATCACAACAAACTGTGGAAAAATCTGAAAGAGATGGGAATACCAGACCACCTGACCTATCTCCTGAGAAATCTGTATGCAGATAAAGAAGCAACAGTTAAAACTGAACATGGAACAACGGACTGGTTCCAAATAGGGAAAGGAGCACATCAAGGATGTATATTGTCACCCTGCTTATTTAACTTACATGCAGAGTACATCATGAGAAATGCTGGACTGGATGAAGCACAAACAGGAATCAAGATTGCTAGGAGATATATCAATATCCTCAGATATGCAGATGACATCTCCCTTATGGCAGAAAGCTAAGAAGTACTAAACAGCCTCTTGATGAAAGTGAAAGAGAAGAGTGAAAAAGTTGTCTTAAAACTCAACATTTAGAGAATTAAGATAATGGCATCTGGTCTTATCACTTCATGGAAAATAGATGGGGAAACAATGGAAACAGTGACAGACTATCTTTTGGGGCTACAAAATCACTGCAGATGGTGACTGCAGCCACGAAATTATGAGATGCTTTCTCTTTGGAAGAAAAGTTATGACCAACCTAGACAGCATATTAAAAAGCAGAGACATTACTTTGCCAACAAAGGTATGTGTAGTCAAAGCTATAGTTTTTCCAGTAGTAATGTATGGATGTAAGAATTGGACTATACAGAGAGTCCCTTGGACAACAAGGAGATCCAACCAGTCCACCCTAAAGGAAATCAGTCCTAAATGTTCATTAGAAGGATTGATGCTGAAGCTGAAACTCCAATACTTGGTTACCTGATGTGAAGAACTGACTCATTTGAGAAGACTGATGCTGGGAAAGATTGAAAGTGGGAGAAGGGGATGACAGAGGATGAGATGGTTGGATGGCATCACCAACTCAATGAACATGAGTTTGAGTAAACTCCAGTAGTTGGTGATGGACAGGGAGGCCTGGTGTCCTACAGTTAATAGGGTCGCAAAGAGTCAGACAAGACTGAGTGACTGAACTGAACTGAAACACTATATCGCTAAATAACCAAAAGGTAACTAAAGAAACATACAGTACTGTTTGTTATATATGAAAATTGTTGAGAGTAAAACCTGAGTTCTCATCACAAGGAAATTTTTTTTAAATTTCTTTAATTTTGTATCTATATGAGATGATGTATGCAGATGTGCACTAAACTTACTGTGGTAGTGATTTCATGATGTATGTAAGTCAAATCAACATACTGTACACCTTAAACTTATACAATGCTGTATATCAACTATATCTCAAGAAAACTGGAATAAAAATAAATTTAAGTATGCTTGTGTAACTGAAGGAACTGCTAACCAATGAGAGTACTACCTCACCCCACACTGGCTAAGTGCATAAGTGTCTTACTCTTAAAATAACCAATTAGTACACCAAGTGATTTTAACTTTTGGCATAGGTCTTTGAAAACTTTTGTGCTTTGCATAAGAGATTCCTCTACTAAAATATTATTTGATTAGCTCGTTGTTTCTGCCCTACCTCTTTAAATTCACCTGGAATTTTCTGTCAAGACTGGTACACTTGCCTCTTAGCAAGATACAATACCACTTAGCAGTTCTGTTTAGAGATATGAATATAAGGAAAGAACTGAACATGTCATATTACAATTTTGGAAACAACAGTACCAAAAATTGAATTGAAAAGCAATGCACACTTCTCCAGATCACAACACAGGTAATTCTAATTTCTAGTGAGGTAAAAAGAAGACAGAATCTCAGCTCAGATTAATTTTACACCATTATCACTTCAACCTTTTCCTCTTCAGGGGCCCTGACATTGACTGACTCTCCCAGTGGTGCACTGCCTGGTAGGACTATGAATCATGCCAGAAATCAGATGGATCCAAAGGCAGACCTGGCATTCCTCATAAAAGTAATTTGGGAAGCATATGTACAATGACCATAACACTAATGCTAAGGGGAGTGGAACATTTTTTTCACATTAAGATCAAGTTTCTTGAGGCACCAGAAAAATTCCTTCAGTTATGTAAATGAAAATAGGAGTTAAAAACAGACAGTCATAAAGGGAAAAGGAGAGTCAGGAAGAGTATGATATATGCAGACATATAATGAATACCTATGATTGAAAGTGAACTTTGATGTTTTTTTCCCTCTAACTACTTCAGCATCCTGATTTTCATATAGCACACACATTTCCTGTCATTCATTCTCAAGATTTTAAAAAGCATTCTATTTTTTTAATTCCAATATAAAAAAATTCAATTTTTTGTTTTCATTTTAGAGCTTTATGTTTGCAGCTCTATCCACCAGAAATTACCTCCACACTCACACATCTGCCTAAACCGTAACCTATCCCCAACATCTTGCCATACTCAGCTGTCTTTTCATTGAATTTCTAGCAGAGTTAGAAGCAATTCCACTTAGTCATAACTTAGATGTTTTGCTTCAAATCCTTCAAGACTCAATGCAAGGTTCTATAAGTCTTTCCTGACCCCAGAGTTATTATTTAGTTGCCCTTCTTGTATTTAAATAGTACCCAATCTATGCCGTTATGCTAACGCTTATCATATTGTAATAAAAAGTTTGTAAATCTGTATCCAGAAACTGCTTCAGAAATTTATTGTGGCAGTAAACTTGTTTTATCCATATGGTAGAGTACCTAGTACTTGGAAAAAATCAGGAAATGACTTCATAATTGTTTAAAAAACAGCAATGATATAGACAAACCTTTGGGAAATGTAATGAAAACAAAAGATATACCCATTTGAATGCAGAGTTCCAAAGGATAGCCAGGAGAGATAAGAAAGCCTTCCTCAGTGATCAATGCAAAGAAATAGAGGAAAACAATAGAATGGGAAAGACTAGAGATTTATTCAAGAAAATTAGAGATACCAAGGGAATATTTCATGCAAAGATGGGCTCAATAAAGAACAGAAATGGTATGGACCTAACAGAAGCAGAAGATATTAAGAAGAGGTGACAAAAATACACAGAAGAACTGCATAAAAAAGATCTTCATGACCCAGATAATCACGATGGTGTGATCACTCATCTAGAGCCAGACATCCTGGAATGTGAAGTCAAGTGGGCCTTAGAAAGCATTACTATGAGCAAAGCTACTGGAGGTGATGGAATTCCAGTTGAGGTATTTCAAATCCTGAAAGATGATGCTGCGCACATGCTGCACTCCATATGCCAGCAAATTTGGAAAACTCAGCAGTGGCCACAGGACTGGAAAAGTTCAGTTTTCGTTCCAATCCCAAAGAAAGGCAACGCCAAAGAATGCTCAAACTACCACAGATTTGCACTCATCTCACATGCTAGTGAAGTAATGCTCAAAATTCTCCAAGCCAGGCTTCAGCAGTATGTGAACCATGAACTTCCTGATGTTCAAGCTGGTTTTAGAAAAGGTAATGGAACCAGAGATCAAATTACCAACCATCCGCTGGATCATCGAAAAAGCGAGAGAATTCCATAAAAAAAATAACTATTTCTGCTTTATTGACTATGACTATGACTAACATTTGACTGTGTGGATCACAATAAACTGTGGAAAAATCTGAAAGATATGGGAATACCAGACCACCTGCCCTGCCTCTTGAGAAACCTATATGCAGGTCAGGAAGCAACAGTTAGAACTGGACATGGAACAACAAACTGGTTCCAAATAGGAAAAGGAGTACGTCAAGGCTGTACATTGTCACCCTGCTTATTTAACTTATATGCAGAGTACATCGTGAGAAATGCTCAGCTTGAAGAATCACAAGAAGGAATCAAGATTGCTGGGAGAAATATCAATAACCTCAGATATGCAGATGACATCACTTTTATGGCAAAAAGTGAAGAACTAAAGAGACTCTTGATGAAAGTGAAAGAAGAGAGTGAAAATTTTTGCTTAAAGATCAACATTCAGAAAACTAAATCATGGCATCTGGTCCCATCACTTCATGGCAAATAGATGGGGAAACAGTGTCAGTCTTTAATTTTTGGGCTCCAAAATCACTGCAGATGGTGATTGCAGCTATTAAATTGAAAGACGCTTACTCCTTGGATGGAACGTTATGCCCAACCTAGAGAGCATATTAAAAAGCACAGACATTGCTTTGCCAACAAAGGACCATTTAGTGAAGGCTATGGTTTTCCCAGAGTCATGTGTGGATGTGAGAGTTGGACTATAAAGAAGGCTGAGTGGCAAATAATTGATGCTGTTGAACTGTGGTGTTGGAGAAGACTCTTGAGAGTCCCTTGGTCTGCTAGGAGATCCAACTAGTCCATCCTAAAGGAGATCAATCCTGGATGTTCATTGGAAGAACTGATGTTGAAGCTGAAACTCCAATACTTTGGCCATCTGATGCAAAAAACTGACTCATTTGAAAAGACCCCGATGCTGAGAAAGATTGAGGGCAGGAGGAGAAGGGGACGACAGAGGATGAGACGCCTGGATGGCATCACCAACTCAGTGGATATGAGTTTGGGTAAACTCCGGGAGTTGGCGATGAACCGGGAGGAGTGGTGTGCTGCAGTTCATGGGGTCGCAAAGAGTCAGACATGACTCAGTGACTGAACTGAACTGAATGAAAACAAAAGAATACATTTGAATAGAAAAATATGGAAACGGATAGATTATTTTTCCAGGCAAGAATGCTAGAATTGATTGCCGCTTCCTTCTTCAGGGGATCTTCCCTACACAGGGATTGAACCCAGGGACTGAACTCTCAGATCCTGCCATGTCTTCTGCATTGCAAATGCAGATTCTTTACCACTGAGCCACCTGGGAAGCCCATAAATATAGAAGAGATTTCCATAATAATGAAGACATTCTTTAGGAAATAAATGATTTGTGAGAATATAAAAACTATCAAAATTGGCAAAAGAAGAAATCTTAGAAAGACTAACAATCATGAAAGGAATAGGAAATACTATTAAATCTCCTTTAAAAGTCATCAGGCCTAGACAGTTGGTGGTAGTGCTCCTTTACACCAATGGTTCCCAATTGGTAAGTGTGTGTTTGGGGGATTTGACCCTAAGGGACTAATTTGGAAATGTCTGGAGACATTTGGGCTTGTCACAATGTGGGGGTTGAGGGAGTGCTCCTGACATTTCATGGATAGAGACCAGTGATGATGCTAAACATTGTATACTGCACAGGACAGATCCCACAACAAAGATTTATCCATCTCAAAATGCCAATAGTGCCAAAGCTGAGAAACCCCGCTGTACACTTCTAAAGAAAAAAGCAATTTCTATGCTATATACAACATGTGAACATATAAGAAAAGGAGGAGAGCTCCTCAAAGCAGCTTCTAATGCAAATATTACTGATACTCAAATATGAGAAAGATAATACCAAAAACATATAGGCCCCTGTAGATTGATTTTTTACATACACACGCACACACACACACATATGTATGTATCAACAAATAAACAAGTAAAGGATCAAATCTAGAAGTATATATAAAACATATGTAATAATGGGTTTTATTATTGGTAAGAATGCATGATATGAGATCTACCCTCTTAAATTCTTGAGTATACAATACAGTATTAACTATAGATAGTTTTACACATCAGATCTCTGGAAGTTATTCATTTTGCATAAGTGAAAGTTTTTACCTGTTAAACAGTAACTCCTGATTTCCATCCCCTTGGCAACCACCATTCTACTCTCTGTAAGTCTGACTAGCTTCCTCTTATAAGTTGAATCATGTAGTATTTTTCCTTCTGCCTCTAGCTTACTTCACTTAATGTAACATTTTCCAGGTTCACCCATGTTGTCACAAATGGTAGGATTTCCTCTTCTAAGGCTTAATAATATTACATTACATTTTTCTCTATCCACTCATCTGTCAGTGGACATTTAGGTCATTTCCATAACTTGGCTACTGTGAATTATGCTGCAATAAATGGGAATGCAGGTATATATTTGAGATTCTGATTTTAATTGTTTTGGATAAATACCAGAAGTAGGACTGGTGGTTAATATGAAAATTCTAATTTTAATTTCTATATTTTATATGCTTAAATATATTTTTATATATATTTAGTTTTTATACTCTTGTCCATAATGGCTGCACCATTTTAAATTTCTACCACAACATAAAGTGGTTCTAATTTCTTCCCACCAACAACACTTGTTATCTTTTGGTTTCTTTGTTAATAACTAAACTAACAGGTGTGAGGTGATAGATCACTGGTTTTTATTTGTATACCAATGATTTTATACATTACTGAGATACAGTCATTATATAATGTTTGAAAATTTACTAGTATAATTAATTATTGATACATCAGTGCTGCTGCTGCTAAGTCACTTCAGTCGTGTCTGACTCTGTGAGACCCCATAGATGGCAGCCCTAGGAAACTTTAATTCTTTTTTTAGTTAACTTTATTGTGGTTTAAATTATAACATCAAATTTACTATATTAATCATTCTTAAATGCACAGTTCACTAGTATTAAGTACAGTCATATTGTTGTACAACAGATCTCTAAAACTATTCATCTTACAAAACTGAAACTCTACTCTTTAAACACTAATTTTCCCTCCTTCCTACCAACAGCCTTTGGCAACCATCTTTCTACTTTTTGTTTTTATTATTTGACAAGTTAAGATATTTTACATGAATAGAAGTATCTAAAGGACAGTGTCTGTCCTTTCATTTTGTTTTGTTTCGGTTGCACCACCCAGCTTGTGGGATCTTAGTTCCCCTACCAGGTACTGAACCTGGGCCCCCGATAGAGAAAGCACTGACTGGAACACCAGGAAATTTTGAGTATCTGTCCTTTTGTAATTGGCTTATTTTACTTAGCATAATATCCTCAAGATGAATCAAAATTAAGCATGTGACATGATTTCTTTCTTTTCTGAGGTTGTATTATATTCCATTGTATATACATATATACCACATTTCCTTTTTTTCCAATTTTATTGAAATGTAACTGACATTTAACATTGTGTAAAATTAACATGCATGTTATGACACATTTGAATACTGTGAAATGATTAATATAGTGGGTTTAGTTAATACCCTCATCATATCAGATAAATATCACTTCTTTTGTGTGGTAAGAACATTTAAAATCTACTTTCTTAACAACTTTCAAGTATATAATACAGTATTGTGGCACAGTGGTAAAGAATATACCTGAGAATGCAGAAGACACAGGTTCAATCCCTAGGTCAAGAAGATCCCCTGGAGTAGGAAATGAAAACCCACTCCAGCATTCCTGCCTGGAAAATCCCATGGACAGAGGATCCTGGTGTGCTACATTCCGTGGGGTTGCAAAAAGATGAATACGACTGAGGGACTGAGCACATAAGTATAATCACCAGCCTGGAACTTTGTACCTACGTGAAAATCTTCACATTTTCCCTATCCCCAGTTCCTGGAAACCACCATTTTATTATCTTGATAGAACTTAACGATGGAGCCTGAGAAGCAATTAGCAGGATCCATGTCCCTCTACTGCCCTTTGAGAGTGCTATCTGCTGCTATCACAGCCTCTTTCCACCCCCCAACCCAGAGTTATGCAGCTTATGAATTAGGATTCTGGATACCAGGATATGATAAAAATAGGCCTCTTTGGCGATGTCCCATATATCTAGGGGAAAGCTCAGTTATGTTCTCACTTTCCCGAGCAGGAGAAATCATGGGCTGAGAAAGTGTTGCTTGGCACTGAGCTGTGCCACCTTTGGGGAGGCGTGATATGGATAAAGTCAAACTGGTGCCCTTGCTCTCCTCCAATGGGTCTAAAGTCATCTGGGTGTGTTTATTTGGTTGGTTTTTGGGGGAGTTTTGGCTCCAACTGTGTTGGAACTTCTCTGATGGAAACCAAAACTCCCACAAAAGTTCTCACCTGTATGTGATTGTCTAAGACAATGTTCTCCAGGGGTTCCTATACAGTGATTGAGATTCAGCTGGTTCCTGAATCACTGCAGTGTCCACAGCCAGGACTGAGGTCAATGCACAATTATTAAATGCATAGGTGAGTGAGATTCTTCACAGTTCCCTTGTTGTATGGTACTGGATCCCACAGTTCCCAAAAAGACTTCTGTTTGTTCCTGGATAGGTACAGAATTGTTGATATTGGAGAGGGGGGATACACCGCAGGATGTCTTCTTCAGCCATGTGGCTGACATCACCCTTATATAAAATTTTAAAAGATGAGAAAATCTTCTCAATAAATAGAGAAAATATTTGGGGTAATTTTAAAAAAATAATGTTCCTGACAAACTTTTTATCAAATGAAAAATAAAAAGGCACTAACATGATAAACCACAGACAACATCACAATTCTTTGTGGAACATCATAATATAGACAGGCCCATTAGACTAAACAGTATTTGAGCAGAAACCTGGATGAAAGGATAGAAGACGCTATCAGAAAATTTGGTAGAAGAGTATTCCAAGAAGAAAGAGAATAGCCAATGGAACAGCCTTAAGTGTGGCTAGAACAGTTAAGAAAAAGCCAAAAGATCTGTGTGGCAGAGTGTAGTGACCAAGAGGGTTAGATTTCATTCTGAGTACAATGGCCACCTGGGGAAGGTTTGAGCAGAGAGTAATATATGATCTACATTCAATATATTCTGGTTTTCTTCTTTAATTAACAACACTACCAATTATCCACAAAGGAAAAATCGAAGGCATCTTTAGCAACCCCATGTACATTACATGGTGTCAACAAGGTTTGCTGATTCTGCTTCTCCAGTAACTCTTCCAAGTGGTCCTTTCTTTACAGTCCATTGCTACTGCCTATGTTCATGCCCGATAATCTCTCATCTGGACCACTACAATTACCTTCTTAATGGGTCTTATGCCACCAATCCAGACATCATGCTGATGAACATTATCTTCTTGAAATACATAAAAGGTACCCTATTTCAAAAACTTCAATAACTAATACTTCACAAGAAAATCTAAGCTCTTTGGATTTCCCTGGTGGTCCAGTGGTTAAGATCCTGTGATCCCAATGTAGAGGGCAAGGGTTCAATCCCTTGTCAAGGAACTAAGATCCTGAATGCTGCATCACGTGGTCAAAAAAAAAAATCCAAGTTTTTTAACCTAACATTCTAGGGCCTTCTTAACCCTTGCTTGATTACCTGTACAGCTCCATTTCCCCTATCACAACAAGGATGTGAATCTCTTCTCTGGACTAATTGTTAATTTTTCAAACACTTTCCACTGTTTCCTGCCTCTGGTTCTTCACTTGCTTTGTTAACTTAATCTCTCTAACACTGACTTTTGGACTGACAATTTCTGAAAGTGTCTTACCATTTTTCTAATTATCAAGGAGTATAGTATCTTTCAAATGATCTCCAAAGGAAATTTGTTTCACAGTTATTAAAAAAATATTCTGTTCTTAAATATGTTTAGAAAACACTGGGGTAAAGAAGGTTGGCAGCTTTCTCCGCTGTAAAATTTCAAAGATTCTAACATGTATTGACACATCAAGAAGGGTATTGAACTGACGATTTTCTATTTAAATCATGAAGCCGTTAAAATCATGAAACGATTTTTTAAACGAAATATTATGTAGAGCTAGTGTTCTATTGGATGTATTTGGTGAAATAGAGAAAAGGTGATTTATTCTTCTTTTAAGGGATTCTCTTATTCTCTTTGATTCTTTTCAAATGAATTGAAGTTTCCATGGATTTAAACCTATTCGATGAAATGATAAGCCTCAACGAAGCTACAACCATCTCTAATATTTTTAAGTCACCAAAATTCATTCACATTTAAATTAAGAGAATTCCATTTTACAGCTCTCAGCAAGTTCAGTACAGAAGCAATCTCAGACAGTAATCATCTCTCAATTCAGTTCAGTTCAGTTCAGTTGCTCAGTCTTGTCTGACTCTTTGTGACCCCATGAATCGCAGCATGCCAGGCCTCCCTGTCCATCACCAACTGCTGGAGTTCACTCAAACTCATGTCCATTGAGTCGGTGATGTCATCCAGTCATCTCATCCTCTGTCGCCCCCTTTTCCTCCTGCCCCCAATCCCTCCCAGCATCTGAGTCTTTTCCAATGAGTCAACTCTTGCATGAGGTGGCCAAAGTACTGGAGTTTCAGCTTTAGCATCATTCCTTCCAAAGAACACCCAAGACTGATCTCCTTTAGAATGGACTGGTTGGATCTCCGTGCAGTCCAAGGGATTCTCAAGAGTCTTTTCCAACACCACAGTTCAAAAGCATCAATTCTTCGGTGCTCAGCTTTCTTCACAGTCCAACTCTCACATCCATACATGACTACTGGAAACCATAGCCTTGACCAGACGGACCTTTGTTGACAAAGTAATGTCTCTGCTTTTGAAAATGCTATCTAGGTTAGTCATAACTTTCCTTCCAAGGAGTAAGTGTCTTTTAATTTCATGGCTGCAGTCACCATCTGCGCTGACTTTGGAGCCCAGAAAAATAAAGTCTGACACTGTTTCCCCATCTATTTGCCATGAAGTGATGGGACCTGATGCCATGATCTTCGTTTTCTGAATGTTGAGCTTTAAGCCAACTTTTTCACTCTCATCATTTCTCAGATTAATCCAAAAACTTACTAGAAGATACTTATAATGACATATGCAATGTGTTAATGTCACTACTGGGAGTAAGCTCAGAATTATAAAAACACAGTGCATGATTTCTATCCCTTATTTCATCAAATATATACAACAGCCCACTTCTGTTGGCTTTACTCACTCAGATGAGATTCTTAAAGCCATGTAAATTCATGTAAAGAGGAACAGAAGGATAAAAACAGATTAAATGAGGGATTGCTTGACCCCAACATATCCCTACATATGAGGATACGCATCTCCAAGCAAGAACAGGAGCAAATTCCCTCCTAAGCTCTGTGTGCTTCTGAGTGTTTGTGTTTGTGTGTATGAAAATACATCTTGGTAGCTTTTAACCCAACTTTTTAATGGCAGCCATTAAAATAAACTTTCTGGCTGGCTGAACCATTTCCTGTAAAGTCTCTTTGTATATGAGGACATGTCTTTCATCACTCTTTGTTCATAATAGACATGTACTTTGAACTCTGGTTAGCAATTTTGCTGATTTATACAACACTCAGTATTCAATACTGTAATAATTTGTTTGGCTCCTTGCCAATGTCACCCCAGTCATCATTTTTGGGCAAAGTATTCCAGATCCTGAGACCAAACACTTTTCAGACAGGGAAAATATAAAGAGGGTTACATCCTGATCTTTTAAATTCAACTTAAAGTCAGCCATGTTGTACAAAGCCTTCTGATATTCATTTCCTCTTTCCTTGGCAAAGCTATGTGATGGCAATGTAGGGGTCCCAGACAATGAAACATGATCTAAGACAATAAGTTAACTCCATACCTCTTTGACGGGGTTTCCCAGGTGGCACTAGTGGTAAAGAACCCACCTGACAATGCAGGAGACATAAGAGACCCGGGTTCGATTCCCAGGTCATGAAGATACCCTGGATAAGGGCATGGCAACTCATTCCAATATTCCTGTCTGGAGAATCCCATGGACAGAGGAGCCTGGTGGGCTACAGTCCATAGAGTCACAGAAAGTTGGACATGACTGCAGCGACTTAGCATGCACATATGCATACCTCTTTGATAGTGATAGATGGGGAAACAGTGGAAACAGTGTCAGACTTTGTTTTGGAGGACTCCAAAATCACTGCAGATGGTGATTGCAGCCATGAAATTAAAAGACTATTACTCCTTGGAAGAAAAGTTATGACGAACCTAGACAGCATATTCAAAAGCAGAGACATTACTTTGCCAACAAAGGTCCATCTCGTCAAGGCTGTGGTTTTTCCAGTGGTCATGTATGAATTTGAGTGTTGAACTATTAAGAAAGCTGAGTGCTAAAGAACTGATGCTTTTGAACTGTGGTGTTGGAGAAGACTCTTGAGAGTCTCTTGGACTGCAAGGAGATCCAACCAATCCATTCTAAAGGAGACCAGTCCTCAGTGTTCTTTGTAAGGAATGATGCTAAAACTGAAACTCCAGTACTTTGGCCCCCTCATGCGAAGAGTTGACTCATTGGAAAAGACTCTGATGCTGGGAGGGATTGGAGGCAGGAGGAGAAGGGGACGACAGAGGATGAGATGGCTGGATGGCATCACTGACTCAATGGACGTGAGTCTGAGTGAACTCCGGGAGTTGGTGATGGACAGGGAGGCCTGGTGTGCTGCAATTCATGGGGTCACAAAGAGTCGGACACGACTGAGTAACTGAAGTGAACTGAATGTTGAGGTTGGCATGTTTTGGCCAGTGAAACATAAGGAAAGTCTGCAGGGGCTGAAGGGTTAGGGGGCTCCAGAAAAAAAAAATCTTCATGAAGATAGAGTAGTTCAGATTTAAATTCTTTCTTCTTGCTTTTGTATGTAACTGCAAAGACAGGATGCTTAGAGCTGTGGCAGGTATCTGTTGTGCATGAAGGGAAAGGAAAGGTATTCATAGAATAGAAGAGCCAGTCAACAGCCCTGAAATAATTTAGCTAGATTAACCTGAAATTGCCTATCCCCCATTTCCAGATATGAGATTAACAAACACATTGTTTAAGCTACTTTTAGTTGGGTATTCAATCACTTGCTGAACTAATAAAACTAGGTTTCACAAATGGGGCTTCCACCTTGTTTTCATGCTGAGCCTTCATCTCATGCCTAATTTGAAAACCAGGATGCAATATGATTTTTATGTCAGAGTACCCTCTTCTGTTCACTATCAAGTATTTCAGTCCCTCCAGGTATGAGATAACACTGTTGTTTATTTATTTCATATTGTCTTCTTTATGCCAATATTTTTTCAAGTTCTTTAAGCATTTTCAGATCTGGGAATACTGGTCCGATATCTGTATGCAAATACGGATCACCATAACTTGTGCTAGTCTACCCTGGTTTCAAGCGAAATCTTGATTATACTTCCTACTGCTACAAGCTATCATGCTTTTCTATAGGATAAATTCCAATCACTGTCTTGCCAGGTGGAAGTCATGGGTCACTGGTTTTCAATCTAGGGGAGTAGGTTTACATTTTGGATGAATATTACAATCACCTTGGGAGCTTAAAAATCATCTAGTATCAGGGCCACACCCAAGAAAAGTTAAATGAGAACCTCCAGGGCTGGGGCCCAGACATCATTCTTTTTTTAAAAAAAACTACCCTAGTGATTCCATGTGCAGGCAACATTGAAATGCATGGATTTAGGAGGTGTGGAATGCATGTTAAATGCAACTGGGAAATTCATTTAAACTATGGTGCCTCTCTCCCCAGTTATGTTGAAAACACTACCTTATAGATCTCTATCCTCCAACCTATCCCCACAGACAACTTAAGAAAATTTGTTCTGTTACTTACTATACCACATGTATCAAATGAGCCAGAGCAGTGGTTGAAGAGTTCTGGGACTGTCTTTGGTCAGGCAAGAAGCTGTCAGAAATGAACAGCTAAAACTTATCCTCTCTAGATTCAGGGAAACTAAAACTTTAAGGAGTCAAACTGAGGTCTGTTTGACTGAAGAGCAGGTACTCATGACTACCACAGTGTTCTCCAAAATTGCTTGAAGATAAAAATGACCTATTGTACTTGTTATGGACTCCTAGGCCCCAACCCAGAAACTATAGAAGTAGAATTTCCTGGGGGAAAGGTCTGGTAACTTATGTAAGTTAACAAGTTGTCCCAGGTGATTCTTAACAAACACATTTTGAAATACTATATTAGTGCATATTTTGCCAATTATATCTGTTATAGATAACAGGATTCAACTTATCAGGGGTATAGTCAAACCCTAGAAGGTAGCACTGAATTCTGAGACTTGAAAGACGCCCTGAAAGCAATCAGAAAATTAAGTCCCCTTATTTAGAAAAATGTGTCCATTAAAGTGTGTGTATCTAGCTTCATAATCTCTGCCAGACCCAACAGAGTCTGACTCACTGCTCCCTGAGCTGTTTCTGAGTCTACACATACCCGCTGCTGCCCTTGTACACAGCTTGCCTGGAAATATCCTGCTCAAACTGCATCACAGAGCTGGCTGGCCTTGCTGAAACACTGAAAATCACTATGCCACTCTTTCCAGATCCCTTGCAATTGAAGAGGCTCAAGTGACCAGTTCCCTCATAGCTCAGCTGGTAAATCATCTGCCTGCAATGCAGGAAACCCAGGTTTGATTCCTGGGTTGAGAAGATGCTCTGAAAAGGACATGGCAACCCGCTCCAATATTCTTGCCTGGAGAATCCCACAGACTGTAGCCTGCCAGGCTCCTCTGTCCATGTGATCACAAGTGTCAGACACGACTTGGCGACTAAACCACCAATCACCATCAAGTGACTAATTCTGCTAAACTGACTGTGGGCCAGTCATGTCTGACTCTTTGCCACCCCATGGACTGTAGCCTACCAGGCTCCTTTGTCCATGGATTTTCCAGGCAAGAATACTGAAGTGGGTTGCCGTTTCCCTCTCCAGGAGATCTTCCTGACCCAGGGATCCAACCTGGGTCTCCCACATTGTAGGCAGATGCTTTACCGTCTGAGCCGCCAGGAAATCCCACCACTTTCACTTTCATAGTGGTGGAATCACATAGTGCACATTGCTTAAAACCAACCTATTACCTCATTTCAGCAATTCTAAAATACAGTCAGTAATGTATCATTCCTCCATGAAAAAATTGGTGACCCTAAAGTTGGAAATGTTTGCTGTCATTTGTTGTTGTTGTTCAGTCTCTAAGTTGTGTGACTCTTTTGCATCACCATGGACTGTAGACTGCCAGAGACCTCTGTCCATGAGATTTCCCAGGCAAGAGTATTGGAGTAAGACTTTTTCACCTTCAAAAAAAAAAAAAAAAAAAGAGTACAGGAGTGGATTGCCATTTCCTTCTTTGGGAGTTTTTCCCAATCCAGGGATCAAATCCACGTCTCCTGCTTGGCAGGTGGATTCCTTACAACTGAACCACCTGGAAAGCCCACTTGCTGTGGTTACTGTTGACTATTAATAGTATATATCTTAGTCTCAAGTCAGCACTTAGTTATTACTTATTCTTTAAGAAATACTATATTCTACATGGAAGTCATTTTGGAAAATTGTCTGGTATAACAGTCGGCTCTGACACACAGACTCCGCTACACAAATAGGAATTTGTCAGAGTTTCAAATCATCTAAGCTTCTCAGAGCACAGTTCTTGTCTCTTTTGGTATTATTCAATACATTTCCCTATGTTTAAGCAGTGGATACCAAATAAACCATTATAGCACAGTGATTGTGAAGACAGACCTAGAACCTGAGTTATCCCAAATCTCTCATTCTGTGTGACCATGGACAATTTAATTTTTGTTTAAAACTTTTTTTGACTGCAGAAATACTGAAAGCCTCATGGAATCAATCCTAAAGGAACAAAGACATGGATAGTATTATAATCTCTACAATTTACTGTGAAACTAGATTTTTAAAATCTATACCAAGCTTATCCTTATGTTTAAGATGTTTCCTGATTATGCGTAAAGTTGCCATGTATTATGTAAGTTTTAAAATTGAAGCTAGCAAATGTTATTCTTAATTCAACTATGAGTAAGCATAAATATGAGAAGATTGATTTTGATGAATCATTGGAAAATTTGCAAAAATCAAAGTGACAAACTATAACACTATTTTGGGTTGTTATATATTACTGGATCATACCAATATGTAGCTGTAATTTCTCTCTCTTTTCAAAAGTTATGCTTGTATAAAAATAAAGTATTAATCCATGAAATTACAATAAAATATTTTACTTTTTATTTACTTTGACTTGATATGAAAATCACAAAGAAACAAGTTCACTGGGTTGCTTTATTTTCTGGCCATTTTTCTTATTGATTTTATACAATGATTACTACTGGAAATAATTTCAAAATTATCAAATTCAGGTATCAAAAATTCTATGTAAACCACTGTTGTGAGCAGGAGTAAAATGCATTGTTCCTTTAGAGCTGGGAAGTGAAAAGCCTTTGCTTGGTTTTAACCCTCAGTGTGATCACAGAGGCTTCTTGTTGTGAAGGCAGAGCCACAGGATGGAAACCAACTGGCTCCCTCAAGTACTTCTGGAATGGAACTGATCTGCAGAGTAGATGGAGCACATATAAATGAGATGAACATATGTAAATAAGAGTATGTGTATGTGCTAAGCCACTGAAATTTCAGGATTTGTTTGTTATTACAGCAAAGCCAGGACAATCCTGATAGATAGCTGAAGGGCATCCCTTCCTCAAGTAGGAAGATATTGGCAGGTTTAGTGTGCCAAAGCAAGGAAAGCAACCCAATTTATCATTTTCTTTGTGCAAGTCTGGAAGAGAAAATATTATGCAAAGAATATATTTGCATTACGTAGATATGTTTTAAGCATAAGAACGACAAAGTCCTTGCTTATTATTAACCCTCAGTTATGTGTTCGCCTGAGAAAATGATACCTCATCCATCCAGAATCATTCAGAATCATTCATTTACAATGATTCTAAAAAGAGGATTTCTGCATTGGGGGAGAGGATGTGCATCTAGCTATAGAGACCAGGTTGGTGATCAACAAACTGTCATTCTCCCAAGTTTTTAACCACTCATTGTGTGACTTTGACCAAATCACATTCATGACCTGAGACTTTAAGGAGCCTTGCTGCAATTCATTTAAGCAGCTTTTCTGCAACTTAAACATGATTTATTGGGAGCGGCTCAGATGGTAAAGCATCTGCCTACAGTGTGGGAGACCCAGGTTCGATCCCTGGGTTGGGAAAATCCTCTGGAGAAGGAAATGGCAACCCACTCCAGTACTCCTGCCTGGAAAATCCCGTGGATGGAGAAGCCTGGTAGTCTACAGTCCATGGGGTCACAAAGAGTTGGACATGACTGAGTGACTAAACTTTCAAACTCTCATTGGGAGGTACTAGGATAACTCACCAAATTAAAGGAAAATAGATAATCCAATATTGGGAAGGAAGGGAATTAGAGTAGCAGTTTTCATTCCAATCCCAAAGAAAGGCAATGCCAAAAAATGCTCAAACTACTGCAAAATTGCATTGATTTCACATGCTAGTAAAGTAATGCTCAAAACTCACCAACCCAGGCTTCAGCAATACATGAACCATGAACTTCCACATGTTCAGGCTGGTTTTAGAAAAGATAGAGGAACCAGAGATCAAATTACCAATATCTGCTGGATCATGGAAAAAGCAAGAGAGTTCCAGAAAAACATCTATTTCTGCTTTATTGACTATGCCAAAGCCTTTGACTGTGTGGATCACAATAAACTGTGGAAAATTCTCAAAGAGATGGGAATACCAGACCACCTGACCTGCCTCTTGAGAAACCCATATACAGGTCAGGAAGTAACAGCTAGAACTGAACATGGAACAACAGACTGGTTCCAAATCGGAAAAAAAAGTATGTCAAGGCTGTATACTGTCACCCTGCTTATTTAACTTATATGCGGAAAACATCATGAGAAATGCTGGGTTGGAGGAAGCACAAGCTGGAATCAAGATTGCTAGGAGTAATATCAATAACCTCAGATATGCAGATGACACCACCCTTATGGCAGAACATGAAGAAGAACTAAAGAACCTCTTGATGAAAGTGAAAATGGAGAGTGAAAAAGTTGGCTTAAAGCTCAACATTCAGAAAATGAAGATCATAGCATCCAGTCTCATCAGTTCAATTCATTTCAGTTCAGTCACTCAGTTGTATCTGACTTTTTGTGACCCCATGGATCGCAGCACACCTGGCTTCCCTGTCCATCACCAACTCCCGGAGTTCACTCAGACTCATGTCCATTGAGTCAGTGATGCCATCCAGCCATCTCATCCTCCGTCGTCCCCTTCTCCTTTTGCCCCCAATCCCTCCCAGCATCAGAGTCTTTTCCAACTAGTTAACTCTTCTCATGAGGTGGCCAAAGTACTGGAGTTTCAGCTTCAGCATCATTCCTTCCAAAAGAAATCCCAGGGCTGATCTCCTTCAGAATGGACTGGTTGGATCTCCTTGAAGTCCAAGGGACTCTCAAGAGTCTTCTCCAACACCACAGTTCAAAAGCATCAATTCTTTGGTGCTCAGCTTTCTTCATAGTCCAACTCTCGCATCCATTCATGACTACTGGAAAAACCACAGCCTTGACGAGATGGACTTTTGTTGGCAAAGTAATGTCTCTGTTTTTCAACATGCTATCTAGGTTGGTCATAACTTTTCTTCCAAGGAGTAAGCATCTTTTAATTTCGTGGCTGCAGTCACCATCTGCAGTGATTTTGGAGCCCAAAAAGATAAAGTGTGACCCTGTTTCCACTGTTTCCCCATCTATTTCCCATGAAATGATGGGACCAGATTCCATGATCTTCGTTTTCTGAATGTTGAGCTTTAAGCCAACTTTTTCACTCTCCTCTTTCACTTTCATCAGGAGGCTTTTTAGTTCGTGTTCACTTTCTGCCATAAGGGTGGTGTCATCTGCATATCTGAGGTTATTGATATTTCTCCCATCACTTCATGCCAAATAGATGGGGAAACAGTGGAAACAGTGGCTGACTTTATTTTGGGGGGCTCCAAAATCACTGTAGATGATGACTGCAGCCATTAAATTAAAAGACGCTTATTCCTTGGAAGGAAAGTTATGACCAATTTAGACAGCATATTAAAAAACAGAGATATTACTTTGCCACCAAAGCCCATCTAGTCAAGTCTATGGTTTTTCCAGTGGTCATGTATGGATGTGAGAGTTGGACTATAAAGAAAGTTGAGCACTGAAGAATTGATGCTTTTGAACTGTGGTGTTGGAGAAGACACTTGAGAGTCCCTTGGACTGCAAGGAGATCCAACCAGTCCATCCTAAAGGAGATCAGCCCTGGGATTTCTTTGGAAGGACTAATGTTGAAGCTGAAACTCCATCACTTTGGCCACCTGATGCGAAGAACTGACTCATTGGAAAAGACCCTGATGCTGGGAAAGATTGAGGGCAGGAAAAGAAGGGGATGACAGGATGAGGTGGTTGGATGGCATCACCAACTCAATGGACATGAGTTTGGATAGACTCTGGGAGTGCTGAATGCTGCGGTTCATGGGGTCACATAGTCAGACATGAGTGAGTGACTGAACTGAACTGAATGGGCTTTCCCAGTGGCTCAATGCTAAGGAATGTGCTTGCAGTGCAGGAGACCAGAGTTCGTTCCCTGAGTCGGAAAGATCCCTTGAAGGAGGGCAAAGTGACCCACTCTGTATTCTTGCCTGGAGAATCCATGGACAGAAGTGCCTGTCGGGCTACAGTCCATAGGGTTGCAAAGAGTCAGACATGACTGAAACGACTTCACATGCATGCACACATGCAGAATAGCTCAACAGGAACTCATGAAGTTCCTCTCCAGGGTACTGCTCTCTGATGACTTACTTCTAGCCACTTTTTGTCTCTGTATACCTCTATACACAATATGAATTCCTGAGACAGAGAATCTCCTTGGCCCATCAAGTCATGTGCTCAGCCTAGAGATCCTAGAAACTAGTCTAGTGTCCCAGCCTAGTTGTCAAAGGGACATAGGGAGCAGGGGAGGTTTGCAGAGAAACAGAAAGTAATTGAACTGCATCGGTGCTTAGATAGATAGATAAGTAGATAGCACATATGACATATGGCATATGTCACATATGTGTATGTATATATACACACACATACACTGTGTGTGTGTGTGTGTGTGTGCACATGTAAGTATTTGGAACTGTTTCATCAAATGAAAACTTACATGGAAGTTTTCCCACTGACCTGGGAGGTCAGGGGCCTCCCACTCACTTAAAAAAAAAAAAAAAAGCAACTGAAAACTATTTGACTGGATTTGTCCAATATCCTTTCAAGTGTCATGTTACTTTAACTGTTTTGATGAAAATCTTTCTGACTTAGAGTTTTTTGTTTCTTTAATATGTCCAACTCTATTTTTAGAAGACCCAGGGTCATGCTTGTGAGCATAAGAGACTGTCATAGACTATAAGAATGCAGTGTTTTTGCTTCCTCCTTTGAGCCCTGGATGCCAACTGTCACTACTGCTGTCAGTATGTCTGGCTCATGTACTGTTCAACTTACTTTCAATGTGCTGTTTCTGTGGATTCATGGCCTAAATAACAGAATGTTAAAAGTTTAGGGGAGGAAAAGATGGAAGTAATGTCATAAAAACTGCTTGAACTTACATGGACATCTATTAGCCTTTGCCCTGCTTCATTCCGTATTCCAAGGCCAAATTTGCCAAGGCCAAATTTACTCCAGGTGTTTCTTGACTTCCTACTTTTGCATTCCAGTCCCCTATAATGAAAAGGACATCTTTTTTGGGTGTTAGTTCTAAAAGGGGTCCTCGTAGAACCATTCAACTTCAGCTTCTTCAGCATTATTGGTTGAGGCATACACTTGGATTACTGTGATATTTAATGGTTTGCCTTGGAAACGAACAGAGATCATTCTGTCTTTTTTGAGATTGCATCCAAGTACTGCATTTCGGACTCTTTAGTTGACCATGATGGCTACTCCATTTCTTCTAAGGGATTTCTGCCAGCAGTAGTAAATATAATGGTCATCTGAACTAAATTCACCCATTCCAGTCCATTTTAGTTCACTGATTCCTAGAATATTGACATTCACTCTTGCCATCTCCTATTTGACCACTTCCAATTTGCCTTGATTCGTGGACCTGACATTCCAGGTTCCTATGCAATATTCCTCTTTACAGCATTGGACCTTGCTTCTATCACCAGTCACATCCACAACTGGGTATTGTTTTTGCTTTGCTCCATCCCTTCATTCTTTCTGGAGTTATTTCTCCACTGATCTCCAGAAGCATATTGGATACCTACTGACCTGGGGAGTTCCTCTTTCAGTATCCTATCATTTTGCCTTTTCATACTGTTCATGGGATTGCCATGAATCAAGTTTCACTGCCATGAACCTGGAATCAAGATTGCCGGGAGAAATATCAATAACCTCAGATATGCAGATGACTCCACCCTTATGGCAGAAAGTGAACACGAACTAAAAAGCCTCCTGATGAAAGTGAAAGAGGAGAGTGAAAAAGTTGGCTTAAAGCTCAACATTCGGAAAACGAAGATCATGGCATCTGGTCCCATCGCTTCATGGGAAATAGATGGGGAAAGAGTGGAAAGTGTCAGACTTTATCTTTTTGGGCTCCAAAATCACTGCAGATGGTGACTACAGCCATGAAATTAAAATACGCTTATTCTTTGGATGAAAAGTTATGACCAACCTAGATAGCATGTTGAAAAGCAGAGACATTACTTTGCCAACAAAGGTCCATCTCGTCAAGGCTGTGGTTTTTCCAGTAGACATGAATGGATGCGAGAGTTGGACTGTAAAGAAAGCTGAGCGCCAAAGAATTGATTCTTTTGAACTGTGGTGTTGAAGAAGACTCTTGGGAGTCCCTTGGACTGCAAGGAGATCCAACCAGTCCATTCTGAAGGAGATCAGCCCTGGGATTTCTTTGGAAGGAATGATGCTGAAGCTGAAACTCCAGTACTTTGGCCACCTCATGGGAAGAGTTGACTCATTGGAAAAGACTCTGATGCTGGGAGCGATTGCGGGCAGGAGGAAAAGGGGTGACAGAGGATGAGATGGCTGGAATGCATCACCGACTCAATGGACGTGAGTTTGAGTGAACTCCAGGAGATGGTGATGGACAGGGAGGCCTGGCGTGCTGCAGTTCATGGGGTCGCAAAGAGTCGGACACGACTGAGCGACTGAACTGAACAGATAAGAACATCTATATCTTTGTGCCACTGTCATTATATATTAACCATGTAACTGGGAGCACACAGCTTTCCCTCCTCGGCCTCTGTCTTTTGCAGTGCAGGTTATATTAACTGTGCCTGGCACAGTGCCTGGCATATGGTAGCTCCTCAAAGCATGTAACTGCGTAGAATCTCAGATCATTCTAGTTCTATGAGTCTATGATTTCATATGCCAAAATGTTTACCTTAGCTATTATGATTGCAATATGTCTAAAAATTACCATAAAATTTGCTAAATTCTTACTCTAAATTTCTATTGAGGTGGGCAACTAATATCTAATGATCACACACAACATGTAATGCATTTTGTATATAAGATAGTAAATACATTGTCTTATTTAAATCTAAGACTATGTGAAAAAGGTGGTTTTATTCACATTACAAGAAAAGAAGAGTGAGGTTCAGGGACCTGAACAGATTTTCTCTACATCCATGGTCTTAGGAAGTATGGATAGACCTCATTCTTTAACTTGAAGAAAGTCTGCAGAAACAAAATTAATAATATATGTGAAGGGGATTTCAAAAGTGAAAATAAAATAAAAGCAGAGGATAACATCATCATAATTACTCTTATTATATGTGAGATTGTAAATTAAGACAGGAAACTTTCTTGAGTGATGGCCTGACAGGCTCTACTATAAAATAAGGGCATAGGACTATCTGAGAACTCTCTGACAACTAAGTTTTCTTAGACTCTCATTTAGTTTTGTGTCTAAGGAAGCTGAAAGACCCCAGAGAGCCACCTCTGAGTTTACAAAAGACCACATACAAATATGAAAGTCCTGCCTGCAACCTACTTATTTCCATCATGCACACTACATCTAGGGGACATCCCAGCAAGAAGAAAATGACAAATCGTCCTCCATCCTCTGCCAACAGCCTCTGACAGATATGGTGACGCTGTGCTCAAATAATCAACTAATCAAATTCATTGGAACTAAGTTAATTTGAAGTTTGCAACAAAATCACCTCTGGCAAAAATTAATTTTTCAAAACTACTCCACATTGAAATTATTTGCAAGTAAGCCCTAACTTTGCCATTTTTGTCTACTCTGAGAGATCTCCCTAACATATGAATCTTGAAGAGCAGAAGATGTACTAAAAATCTTTCCTTCAACAACTGGCTTGGGCTCTTTATACAAATGAGTGCATGTCTGTAACAGGAGGGAAAGGGGCAGAGTACAACTTCTGAAAGAGTGACATAGCCCAAGGACACAACATAAACTGATTAGAATCAAATGCATCCAAAACGGCAAGCAAGTCCTTGATTCTCAATCAGCAAGCTAAATGACACTCCCAGAGGCACCATGACAGTTACAGGCACTATCAAACCACCAAGGAGCTGGTTGTAGTTCAATTCCTGGAAATCTCCACCCCTTCCCAAAAGTAGTTGGAATAAACCACCCACTCATTAGCATATGAAATTACCCAGCCTATAAAAACTAACCACACCACATTTCACAGCCACACTCGCCCTCTGTGATGGACCACATTCTGTCTGTGTGTGGAGTGTGATTCTCTCCAAATCTGAATAAATCCACTTCTTACCTATCAATTTGTCTCTCACTGAATTCTTTCTGTGATGAGAGCTCAAGAACTTGAGCTTCATTAGGTTCTGAAATTAAGTATCTTGGGTTTTGGCTGAGTTCGAGTCCCAGCCATGTGGGTTCAAATTCCAATCTGAGGCAAAGAGTTTCACTGCCCACACTAATCACCTAATGGCATGCAAAGGCTGGAGATAACTTTTGCTATATCATTTTTTAAAAACATGCTGCAACCTTTTTCTAGACCTGTACTGTCCAATACGGTAACCCCAAGCTCTCCAAATGTGGCTAATTCAAAGCAAAATGTGTTCTAACTGTAAAATGCACATCAGATTTCAAGACTAAGTACAAACAAAGAATGCAAGATATCTCACTGATACATTTTTTGTTTATACTGATTACATGTTGTAATGGTAATACTTTACAGATATTGCAGAAAATAAACTCTGTGTGTGTGTGTGTGTGTGTGTGTGTGTGTGTTAGTCATTCAGTCATGTCTGACTCTTTGCGACCCCATGGACTATAGCCTGCCAGGTTCCTCTGTCCATGGAATTCTCCAGGCAAGAATACGGGAGTGGGTTTCCATTTCTACATCATTAAAATGTTTCATTTATTTTATTTTATTAATTTTATTTTTTTTAATTTTAATGTGGCTATCAGACAATTTAAAATTGCATACGTGGTTCACATTATTTTTCTATTGGACAGGGCTGCTATAGAATAATGTATACCTGCTTGCCTTATTTCAACTTATTACTTTTGTAGGAAAAACACAGCCTTCTAAGAACAAAATCCAAAGTCAAACAAAACAAAAGTATATTCTTAATTTTTTGGGTATACATAAAGGAGATTTGCAATGGAAAAAAAAAAAAAGCAAATAGGCTAGTGTATGAAAACCAAAACCTGCCACATAATATTTTGTATAATTAAGAGCATTTACTTATCATGAACCTGCCATTAGTTTGGACTTCCTCTTAATTGTGTTCATCTTTTTATTTAAATGTGTCCAGAAGCAAATAGAAAAAAAAAAAAAAAGCATTATTTGACCTAACTAGTATTGCCCATATAAAATTCTCTTTTAAATTGACTTTTACTTTAGATTCTGGAATCGTTTTTAACTTAGTTTATAAAATGAGATGAACTAATGTCAACCCATTCCTTTTTTATATGATGAGATGGAGAAGTAGACAAAGCAAGCAAATGACTCAATATCACCTAGTTAAAAAATGATAGAGACACAATCTCAATTCAGTTCTGTACCCAATCCGAATTTTTCCTTATCAACATGACACACTGAAAAACTATTTCTCAGTTATTCTTTTTATTACCATAGAAACATAAGCTTAGTTGTTTCAAGAACATCAAACAGTTGAAAACGAACAACTAGCTAATTTTCTCTTATAAAAATTCATGTCAAAAAAGTCCTCTTCATTGTACAATATATGGATAGGACATGAAATACAAAGAATTTTCACACAATTAGACATAGACTTGGAAGTAGCCTGGATAGCATTATTTCCTGCTGATTCATAGCCTGCAATTCTAATAAGAACAGTGCAAATGTAGTACGTCTGTTTTGCTTGCCTTTTAAAATTTAAATGCATTTTTCTCCTCAAAATGCTGAGATTGTCAAGGTTTTTGACCCTTTTCTGCTTGACAGTCAAATGAATTTAAAACGTCTGCACACATAAAAGCATGCATTTCTTGTTTCCAAATTACTTGAGTGGATCTAGGTTGCATTAATTCATTAATTTTAATATGGTAGCTCTACTGGTAAAGAACCCGCTTGCCAATGCAGGAGACATAAAAGAAGCGATTCAATCCCTGGGTCGAGAAGATCCTCTGAAGGAGGAAATGGCAACCCACTCCAGTATTCTTGCCAGGAGAAGCACATGGACAGAGGAGCCTGGCTATAGTCCATAGGGTCTATAGGGTCACAAAGAGTCAGACACAACTGAAGCAACTTAGCATGCACAATTGTGATATCATTGGTCAGTGAATTAATGAAGTCCCTATGCCCAGAAATCTTAAACTTTCCAAAATAGAGTGTTTTTCCTTTCCAATAGTGTATTTCTTTTATTATTCTGAATAAACCTACCTTTGATATCTATAATTTTGAAACATTTCGAAAATACAGAAAATACAAATAATATAGAAGCCGTTATCTTTATTTTTGTTCAGCTGCTAGGTCGTGTCCAACTTTGCAATACCATGGACTGCAGCACACCAGGCTCCTCTGTCTTCCACTGTCTCTTGGAGTTTGATCAGATTCATGTCCATTGAGTTGGTGATGCTATCTAACCATCTCATCCTATGCCACCCCTCCACATTTTGCCTTCAGTCTTTCCCATAATCAGGGTCTTTACCAAGGAATCAGTTCTTCGCCTCAGGTGGCCAAAGTATTGTAGTTTCAGCTTCAGCATCATTTCTACCATTGAACACCCAGGACTGATCTCCTTTAGGCTGGACTGGTTTGATCTCCTTGCAGTCCAAGGGACTTTCAAGAGTCTTCTCAAACACCACAGTTCAAAAGCATCAGTTCTTCAGTGTTCAGCAATCTTTATGGTCCAACTCTCACACCCATACATGACTACTGGAAAAACCATAGCTTTGACTAGTTGGACCTTCATTGGAAAAGTGATGTCTCTGCTTTTTAATATGTTACCTAGATTGGTCATAGCTTTTCTTCTAAGGAGCAAGCATCTTTTAATTTTATGTCTGCAGTCACCATCTGTGGTAATTTTGGACCCCAAAATACAATATTTTCAGTTAGGAGTGGAATTTGTAGGTCATATGGTAGTTCTATGTTTAAATTTTAAGTAACCATCAAATTTGTTTTCCATAGTAGCTACTCCATTTTAAATTCTCACAAGCTATGTACAAAGGTTCCAATTTTTCCACGTTCTTACCAATATTTGTGGTTAATATTATAGCCATCCTAGTAGGTATGAAGATGCTTTAATTTGCATTATGACTTTGATTTATATTTCCCTAATGACAAATGATATTATCTTTTTGTGTACTTGTCAACATGTATACCTTCTTTGAAGAAATGTCTATATAAGCCCTTTTCCCAATTTTAAATTGAGTTGTTAGCCTTTTTGTTGTTGTGTTGCAGGAGTTTGCTTGAGATTTTTAATGAAATAAAATGTTAAAAATCTAGTTGAAACTTCCTTTCAGTTGAATTATAGTTGAATTTATCTAGTATAAATTCCTCCCTGACCCCATAATCTCATTCCCTAAAATCAACCAAAAGTGACCACCACAGTGGATCCTTGAATAATATAGGTGCAAACTCCATGAGTCCACTTATACAAAGATTTCTTTTACTAAATATATACTGCAGTCCTACACAATCCGCAGCTGGTTGAATTTGCAGGTGCAAAACCACAGTTTTATCACTTAATTTTATGTTTTGAGATCTGTGTTAATATTTGTAGATCTACTTCATTAATTTAAATTTGCATGTGGTGTTCTATCATATGACGATTAAAAACTTATTCAGCAATTTTATACTGAAACATTTTGATAATTTTCTTAATAACAATAGTTATTATCACTATTATTAGTTTATTATTACCAACAATATTGAGCATTTGTGTGTAAAAGATATCTGATAGTGCTAGCTAAGAATGCAGACTTTGGAGCCAGACTTCCTGTGTTTTAATTCAGGTGTTATTAGCTAAGCATGCCTGCGTGCACGCTAAGTTGCTTCAGTCTTGTTCCACTCTTTGTGGCACTATGGACTGTAGCCCACCAGGCTTCTCTGTCCATGGGATTCTCCAGGAAAGAATATTGGAGTAGAGTGTCATGCTCTCTTCCAGAGATCTTTCTGATGCACGGATTGAACTCGCATCTCTTATGTCTCCTCCATTGGCAGGTGGATTCTTTACCACTAGCACCACCTGGGAACCCCATTAGCTAAGCATACTTGGGCAAGTTATTTAATCTCATTCTTTCTCAGTTTGCTGTCTGTAAAATAGGGACAATAACAGTGCCTATCTAATGCAGTTGTTGTGAATGTTAAGTGAGAGAATTCATTAACCACTCAGAACAGTTCTTGGCACATAATCATCCCACTATAAATTTTTACCTGTGAGAGATACCTAGAAAAATAACTGCTGAGCCAAATAGTATCTTTATCTTCAATTTAACAAGAAACTGGCCTGTAATCCTTCAAAGGAAGTATCAGGTCTTCTCATTTTAACAATCTGATGGCTATGAATGCTACTGCATTGCTTTAATTTGCTTAGCATTTCTACATCCGTCAGTCAGTCAGTTCAGTCGCTCAGTCATGTCCAACTATTTGCAACGCCATGAATCACAGCACGTCAGGCCTCCCTGTCCATCACCAATTCCTGGAGTTCACTCAAACTCATGTTCATTGAGTTGGTGATGCCATCCAGCCATCTCATCCTCTATCGCATCCCCTTCTCCTCCTGCCCCCAATCCCTCCCAGCATCAGGGTCTTTTCCAATGAGTCCACTCTTTGCATGAGGTGGCCAAAGTACTGGAGTTTCAGCTTTATCATCAGTCCTTCCAAAGAACACCCAAGACTGATCTCCTTTAGGATGGACTGGTTGAATCTCCTTGCAGTCCAAGGGACTCTCTAGAGTCTTCTCCAACATCACTGTTCAAAACTATCAATTCTTTGGCACTGAGCTCTCTTCACAGTCCATAAATACCAACAAATACAGACCCATTACTTCATTTATGTAAAGTCTAATTATTTATTTTCCCCCTGTTTTCTTTGGGGTTGTCTAGTATTTTCTTAATTTTTGTAGGAGCTTTTTATATATTGTGGTTACTAATATTTATCCATAATATGCTTCACACAGTTCTTTTCCAAGTTTGTGGTTTAATCTTTTATTTTCTCAAGATTTTAATTGTACAATGGTTTCAAATTCTCATGTAGTCAAATTACAAATCTTTTCCTTGGTAGTTTGTGCTTATTCTGCTTAAGAAATCCTTTCAGACGTGGACATCATGGAGGTATTCTCTTATATTTTCATCTAAAGACTTTAAAGTTTGCTTCTTTTTTTAAACATTTCTATTTTAATACATATGGAATTTAGCTTTGAGTATGCTGTGATTTATTTTTGAGAATGCTATAAGTAGCGTATGATTTTGTCCATATGGGAAGCAAATGCCCTAGCAGCATTTACTGACAATCTTGTTTTTCGTCCACTGAATTTTACTGCCACCTCTGCTATACACCAAGTTTCCTGATGTTCAGTTTCATCCCATTAGTTGCTGGGCTCTCTAACTCTAATACATTGTCCTGTCTATCCCTGCATTGATAATACATTGCCTTAATTATTGCAATTTATTATAATTTGTGTTATGTAATAGGACTACAAAAAAGATCTTCATGACCAAGATAATCATGATGGTGTGATCACTCACCTAGAGCCAGACATCCTAGAATGTGAAGTCAAGTGGGCCTTAGAAAGCGCCACTATGAACAAAGCTAGTGGACGTGATGGAATTCCAGTTGAGCTATTTCAAATCCTGAAAGATGATGCTGTGAAAGTACTGCATTCAATATGTGAGCAAATCTGAAAAACTCAACAGTGGCCACAAGACTCTAAAAGGTCAGTTTTCATTCCGATCCCAAAGAAGGGCAATGCCAAAGAACGTTCAAACTACCACACGGTTGCACTCATTTCACATGCTAGTAAAGTAATGCTCAAAATTCTCCAAGCCAGGCTTCAGCAATACATGAACTGTGAACTTCCAGATTGCCGGGGTCCATCCCGGTGGATCCAGGGAATTCTAAGGTGGGGACGGAGTCAGCGTCCTTGGAAAAATACATATTTAATTACAGATATATAGAGAGATTAGAAAATTAGCAGAGAAAAAGAGGCCGAATAACTTGGTTCACATGGAATACCAATCACCACCTACGTAGGCCTCAGGTGTCTTCCCATTCACCCGAAGGAGAGGAGGCACTGAGGCCCCCCGTGTCTGATCTTAGAAGCCCAGGCAAAATTAATAGGCTTGATGGGTACCCATGCACCAGATGGGAATTCGGCCAGAAAATAGTAGGAGAGAAAAGAACAACATGAGGGAATCAGTCTTTCTGGAAACTGATCCAATTTCTTTATTTTTGGGTTTGCTTATATACCTTTTGTTACACATAGGGATGAATAGAGTCACATGGGGGTGAGCAGTCCTGACCTTTATCAAAATCAGGTGCTTCACATAAAAAGGTCTTAGGGATTTTACATCATCTCCTGGCCTTGAGACCTGCTGACATTTTATGATCCTTTCTTTCTGAAAACCAAAAAAATTATTTCTTCCAAGGGTGTTTTTTCTTAAACCAGGCATCACCCTCCAAATAAAGTTACATTCCTATAGTGTGAGGGTGTAGTGAGTTACAATCAAGAAAGGAATTTATTTAACCCAAGGTTAACATGATTAATCTTAAAGGTTAATACTTATTTCTCCTATATGCTAGTTATATTCATTATAAGGGCAGGGAACATGGAGATTTAGCAGCAAACATCAGCCAACAAATGAAAATCCTTTCACCAATGTTCCCCTTAAGATCTATTTAGTCTTAAGATAGTGATAATGTTACATTTTTACATAGCAAGGACACAGTGATTTATAACAAAATACAGTGATCTATTACAAAAGAGAAAAATTCATTAACTCAAAAAGTCTAATATTGCTAAACTTAAAACTACTATATTTCCTTTTCTATATTCCAAATACATTGATTAATATATTCCCAGGTGCCTAAGGATATGGAAGCCTGGCGGCAATCATTGACTCAACAATGAGAAAAGCCCTATGCTAATTAAGACTCTCAAAATACTCCAAAACTCTCTGTGCTGTTTATGGTTGAGAGGTAGTAAACAATCATGTGCAGTGGCTGGAGTATGGATAATCCTGTCACACAAGCTAATCTGTCAGCAGAGAGGTTTGACCTGAGACACCCTTGTCACACCCAGGGCAGGGAATTAGCAGTAATTATTGGCACAACAAATCAAAAAAAACCTTCACCAATATAATTCCTAACCAACCCACTATCCTGACAATTTCCCAAAAGAATTTGCCTTTAGTAAATCTAAAACATCTCGTGGCTCTCAGGTTGGGAGGCTGTAAACAATCACACGTGGCCAGATGAACTTATACAGGCGGGCTAGATAACCTTCAGAAGAGTCCGAAGCTGAAATACTCTTGTCATGCCCAGGATTTTTTATTGACTTGGAGCTGCACGTTAACTCCTTCTCCGAGAGAAATGGTTATGGGGGAGAGCCCCCCGTAAAGTCAGAGGTGTAGGTGAGAGCATAAAACAGACTCTGGTTTTGGGGTAGATGCTCGGGAACAGGGGGTTTCCTGAGGCTTGATCACGCCTTTGCGTATGCCAAGCCTCCTTCCTCATGATCTTTGCCATGAGTGGAGTTCCTCACGCTGGCCCCCGGCATATCCCCCTTTTTTGTTTTTTAATATAATCAGGTGCAGGTCAGTTGAGAGCTTCTGAATGCTCTGCCGAAGAATCCTGACAATACAAGGAAAAATGATTAAAAGAAGCAAAATTAAAGCACCAATGACAACATAACTGAAGACATTAGACAGAATATTTTTTCCAGAAATAAATTAGAGAAAGTGTGGAAAAAGTCATTAGCAGCTCCAGCGGCAGTAAAATCCAAACCAGAGTGTTCCAAGGTGTGTATCTGATTATGAAGTTTTCCTAAGTCCAGGCCAATATCAGAGCGTTCCAAACACCTGAAATATGATTTTTAACCTTTTCCCACTCATAATCCGTCTCGTTTACTTTCAAAGATGTCACACATATCCACCGGTAATCAGTGTGGCATGACAGCACCATTTTCACTTTAAGAGCTTGCAACTCAGTCCCAATATACATTATTGCCTCTTCTAAGGCGTCTACCCTCATCTCTAGTTTCCTGTCTATAATTTCCTGAGTTGCCAGTGTTAAAGAGACATTTTTTTACATAGTGTCAACATATTGAGCAGTATGCACCTGTTGAGACAATGAAACTGCTGCTACAGTAACAGAAGTGATTGTGGCGATTAAAGATGATATCCCCAAAATAAGTGTTCAAGTTGGATTTAGAAAAGGCAGAGGAACCAGAGATCAAATTGTCAACATCCGTTGCATCATCAAGAAAGCTAGAGAGTTCCAGAAAAAAATATCTATTTCTGCTTCATTGACTATGCCAAAGCCTTTGACTGTGTGGATCACAATAAACTGTGGAAATTTCTAAAAGAGATGGGAATATCAGACCACCTGACCTTCCATTTGAGAAATCTGTATGCAGGTCAGGAAGCAACAGTTAGAACTGGACATGGAACAACAGACTGGTTCCAAATAGGAAAAGGAGTATGTCAAGGCTGTATATTGTCACCCTGCTTATTTAACTTATATGCATAGTACATCATGTAAAACCATAGGCTGGAAGAAGCACAGGCTGGAATCAAGATTGCCAGCAGAAATATCAATAACCTCAGATATGCAGATGACACCACCCTTATGGCAGAAAGTGAAGAGGAACTTAAAAGCCTCTTGATGAAAGTGAAAGAGGAGAGTGAAAAAGTTGGCTTAAAGCTCAACATTCAGAAAACTAAGATCATGGCACCTGGTCCCATCACTTCATGGGAAATAGATGGGGAAACGGTGGAGATAGTGTCAGACTATTTTTTTGAGCCTCAAAATCACTGCAGATGGTGATTGCAGCCATGAAATTAAAAGACACTTACTCCTTGGAAGGAAAATTATGACCAATCTAGATAGCATATTCAAAAGCAGAGACATTACTTTGCCAACAAAGGTCCGTCTAGTCAAGGCTATGGTTTTTCCAGTGGTTATGTATGAATGTGAGAGTTGGACTGTGAAGAAAAATTAATGCTATTGAACTGTGGTGTTGGAGAAGACTTGAGATTGCCTTGAACTGCAAGGAGATTCAACCAGTCCATCCTAAAGGATATCAGTCCTGGATATACATTGGAAGGACTGATGCTAAAGCTAAACCTCCAATACTTTGGCCATCTCGTGGGAAGAGTTAACTCATTGGAAAAGACTCTGATGCTGGGAGGGATTGAGGGCAGGAGGAGAAGGGAATGACAGAGGATGAGATGGCTGGATGGCATCACCGACTCGATGGACATGAGTTTAAGTGAACTCCCGGAGCTGATGACGGACAGGGAGGCCTGGCGTGCTGAGATTCATGGCATCGCAAAGAGCTGGACACAAATGAGCGACTGAACTGAACTGAATAAGATTCAATCATCTTCAAAGTTATCGTGGATTTCATTGGTTCTTTTTATTTCCTGGCCATTTGTGTTTTATGTTGGCTGGGACACGTGGGATCTTAGTTTCCTGACCAGGGATCAAACCTGTACTCCTGCAGTGAATGCTTGGAGTCTTAATCACTGGATCTCCAGGGATGTCCCCACTGGCTCTTTTTGATTTCAAATGTTAATATATGTTTAACAAATACAATGCACTTACTATGTGACAAGTTCTCTTCAATGTGCTTTAAAAAGAGTAACTCATTTGTTCTTGGCAACGAGCAACACTTATGGTACTATTATTATCATCTTCATTTTATGGATAAAGAGACTGAAAGCACAGAGATGTTAATTAATTGCCCAAAGTCACCCAGCTTTTAAGTGAGAGGCTGAATTTGAAGCCAGTCAGTCTGGCTCCAGAGTGTGTGATCTTAATCACTATGCAGTGTTCTCTCTCATGTGAATTTTTCAATATCCATGAGATGAATCCAGTTATAAATTTAATTAAAATTGCACTTAATTCATATATTAATTAGGCCAGAATTAATATCATTTGATAGTGAGTCTTCATATGTACAAACTAGGAATAATTTTCCAGTTACTGACCGTGGCATGTGCCACTGGTTCCTGTACAATATCCATACTGCTTTCTTCCTAAGCAACAAAATTCCAATTTTGTTCAGGATACCAATGCCCTTAGGGAAAAAAAGTACATTTTACAGCCTCCTTGCAGGTAAGGAGAGTCATGTAACATAGCTCTGGCCAATAAAATATAAGTGCAAGTTGCTGGGCAAGACTTCCAGGAAAGCTCTTGGAAAAAAGTCAGACTCTACTGGCACTGACGCTATGGACATGAGTTTGAGTAAGCTCTGGGAGTTAGTAATGGACAGAGAAGCCTGGCATGCTGCAGTTTATGGGGTCACAAAGAGTCAGACACTACTGAGCGACTGAACTGAACTGGCACCAACTTTTTTTCTGCTTCATTCTTCCCTTTCTTCATGTTGATGCTATGCTGGATATTGAGCAGCCGTCCTTTGAATATGAGGATGATAAAAGTCATGTGATGGTAGAATGGAAAGCTTAAGGTAGTGTAGGTCCCAGAAAGCATTATGGAGTCAGTATACCAGCCCTAATCAACCTCCTCCAGAGTTCATTTTATAGGAGAGGAGTAAAAGATTTGCCTTTATTTTCTTTAAAAATTAGTTCACTGAATGTGTCCTGTCATTGATCACCTGAACACAATGTCTAACTGATACAAAAAGTTTTCTTTTATGGCCTGTGAGGATTAATTTCATGCATTAATTTGTCTGGGCTAAGGCATGCCCAGAGATCTGGTAAAAACGTTATTTCTCAGTGTGTCTGTAAGGGAGTTTTCCAAAGAGATTAGCATTTGAAACAGTAGTCTGAGTAAAGAAGAATGTCCTCAAACAAATGTGGTAATCTTCATCCAATACCTTGAAAGCCTGAAGAGAACAAAAAAATGAAGCAGACTTGAATTTGCTCTCTGCTTGAGCTGGAACATACATCTTCTCCTGTCCTCAGGCATTCGTATTCTTAGTTCTCAAACTTTGGGACTTGCACTGGGCTTAACACTATAAGGGTCTCAGGCCCTTAGGCCTGGGCTGGAGCTATACTATCAGCTCCTCTGAGCCTCCAGCTTATATGCCACAGATAGTGGGGCTTAGCTTCCATAATCATGTGAGCCAATGCCTTCAATCCTGGAGAAGGAAATGGTAATCCACTCCAGTATTCTTGCCTGGAGAATCCAATGCACAGAGGAGCATGGCCGGCTAAACTACATGGGGTCACAAAGAATCAAACATAACTGAGTGACTAACATAAAAACAATCTCTCAAAATAAGTATCTTTCTATATGTATTCCATTACTTTTATTTCTCTGGAGAATCCTAATACACTGCCTTCAATCATGTTTGTAATTTTCTCCATAAAATCTTCCATACTTTTGTTAGATTTATTACTAGGGCTTATAATGTTTTGTTGTTACAAATAGGACCTTTTTATTATAAGACTTTCAAATTGGCTGATGCTAATTCGGTATACAGCAAAATTATAAATTATTTCAAATATTTTATCCCCAAACATTGCTACTTTCTATTTACTTCTAATAATTGGTAGAGGTCACCAAAATTTCTGTGTACATAATTTTAACCTGTATGAATAAAGTTAGTTTTATTTCTTCCTTTTTATTCTTTCTTCTCTCTTACATTTTAAAAACTTTTCCCTCTGCTTATTGGGATAGTTAGGCCTTCCATTACAATGTTGAATAACATTTATTTTTGGTAGATTCCCTTTACTAGGTTAATGCAATCTATTTGTAGTATATTAAGAGGTTTTTTTTTTTCCTTACTCATAAATGGGCATTATGTTTGATCAGATGGTTTCCTATATGTACTATTGTTTTTATCTCTTAATCTTTTAATCTGTTAGCATGGCGACTTAAAATGACATTTTAGAGACTGAAACATACCAAAGGCTTTGGACAGATGGCAAGCTTCCTCCTGCTTTCACAATATCCTCAGGGCACTAATGAAAGGTATTGTAGTCTATTTTATCAGATGGGAAAGTTCTTGAAGGCATTTTGCTTCATGGAAGAGTTAAAGTTTCTCTTCCTCCTGTAGATTCTGGGTCACATGTCTTGCATCCATTTGTGTTAGAAACCTATCTTCCTACTAAAGCATATATGGAGCATTGAGAACTTTATAGGCCGCTGCAGTAGCAGCTCATATTTAATTTAATGCCAAACTTTAAAAGTATCTCTAAATTTCTAGTACTTGAAGTGTTTTTAACTTACCAAAAAAGAAATTTTTGTTGGGATATATTAATTTCATATTCCTATGTGTTTGCCACAGGGCAAACTAAGCCCATGCACCACAACAACTGAGCCCACATGCTGCACTGCTGAAGTTGGTGTGCCTAGAGCCTGTGCTCCACAAGAGAAGCCACCACAATGAGAAGCCTGCACACAACTAGAGAGTAGCCCTTGCTCATCGCAATTAGAGTGAGCCCTCACACAGCAATGGAGACCCAGTGCAGCTAAAAATAAAATAAATAAATTGAAAAAAATGTGTATGCCAAATCTCTTAAAAGCATTACCTCTTCTTACTCTAATCAAAACTCAGTAAGATAGATATTGCCATCTTATGTAATAGAAAAAGAAGATGAGTTTCAAAAATATTGAACCACTTGTTCTCTAAAACCAGATCTGTGTGTCTCCATAGCTGTATTCTTTTAATAAATATATCTTGCAACAGGAACATTTTATTTTATTTTCTGCTTAAAGTACCCAAGTGCTGTTATCAGTAACTCACTTTAAGTAGAGTTGGGAGTCATTATTCCTGAGTTATATCTTTTGCTAAATTTCATCAAGTATTTTCATTATTAAAATTAATTAAATTCAGAAGCTATATCACTATCAGGTAAATTTTGGTTTGAGGTCTGCCAGAATGAGTCTCTGGTACTAAAGCTGAAAGCAGTGGGGAGTGGTCCTCAGAGGGGAATTTTGCCCTTTCACTGCTCAGAGCTAGATTCTTTCTGCATAGTCAAACAAAAAGGCTGGAGGTAAAGAACACAGAGCAGCAAGATGGATGAAAAGTACTTTTCAGTTAAGATTTTGTCTTTCCAGAAACTTCAAACGAAATCACTTTTCATGATTTTTTTAGAAAGACATGACACTTAAGATGTATTTTTAATTACAGAACAGAACTATATAAAGCAAAGAATAACAAAATTAATTTAAGTTTTAGAGAGAGAAGAGAAGGAAAACTTTTAATTGGAAAAACAATAAAAATGAAAAATTTCAATTTTAAAAATAAACATCAAGGGAAATAAAATAAATTCGATCAAGAATATGGAACAATGATCTGATTAATATTATACCCATCCTAGTAGATATGAGGATGTTCAGATGATGGTAGACTGAACTGGTACATAGTGATTCAAGAAGAAATCTAAATGTTGCCTTTTATATTTGTTATCTGTGACTTTTAGCTAGCTTTAGTAATCTCAGCTAAATCAATTTTTCAGTGGTTTACTAACACCAGCATCAAATCTAAAGGATATTTGCAAGAATTAAATTGGATGATATATGCACGATGTTCTTCTTTACTCCACTGTAAACAACTGATAAATGTTTTCCTTACACCCTTTCCCTCTACTTAGTGTAAACAAATACTTTTAGAAATAAGACAGCATAGTATAATTGACAGAACACCTGATTTGAATTTATAAGAACTGATAAATGACCTTTGGAAAGTCAGTTCACCTCTTTGACCTCAGATTTGGACAATTCCATGGACTGAAGAGCCTGGTGGGCTACAGTCCATGGGGTAGCAAAGAGTCAGAAACAACCGAGTGACACATATCTTAGGGAAACTGTTGGGAATATCAGATAAAAGAAAGCATACTCTCTAAACTCTAATTCTTTCCCACCCACCACCATAAAAAAGATGAAATATTATAGGATAGATTACAGCAGAAGCCTAGAAGCGCTTTTCTAAAATCCTTGCTATTTATTATCAGTGGGTAAGGGTCATGAAGATCCATGAGTATTTTTCTATGAGCATCCATACATACATACATGGTTTCTTTTTTCCAACAAATAGATTAAAGGTTAAAAAAAAAAAAAAACTGAAGATCTACATTAACAAGATGACAAGCAAATCTTGAGGATTTGCAACCCATAAGCAAGGGCAAGTCACTTTGCCACTTGGTCTCTTTTTCAGTTATCTATTGCTCCAAAATAAATCATTTCAAACTTGATGGTACAAAACAAGAACAATCATTTATTATTATTTCTCATAATGCTGGCGATTCACTGTGTTCAGCTGGATGGTCTTGCCTGGAATCTCTCACGTAACAGCAATTAGATGAGCAGCATATTCAATTTGTCTTTAAGGCTTCTTCACTCACATGTCTAGCAGTAGTATATAAAGGTTGTTGGTCAGTACCAAAAGGGAGTCTGACAGCTGAAACTCCTTCATGTATTTTCTCCATGTGACCTGGGCTTCCTGCCAGTCTGGCAGCTGGGTTTCAAGGGTGAGCAGAGAAAGAGAAGTGAGAGAAAGAGAGAAGGAGCACCAGCTGGAAGTTCTATCATCTTTTATGACAGTTTCAGAAGTCACAGAGTATCATTTTTGTCATACTTGATTAGATGCAGCAGTCACAAAAGCACACCTAGTTTCAGGAAGGGTCACAGAGTTTACCTTTTCATGGGAGAGTGGCAAGATTCTCTGAAGCTCATTGACCCTAACAGTAAATATACTTACTACCCCTCACATAATCATACATACATATTAATACCATCATAAGAGGATACATTTAAAAAGTATGCAATTGACACTACCTTACTCTTATTAAGAGAGTAAGCAAATTCACACTGCATACCTATATACCTGGTATCTTTGCAGTGCCAACTAGGTAATGGTAGATTTTAAATCCTTCATGGCATGTTAATTTAGAAGACTATGATTCATTTTTTTTTCACTAAAGATACAGCTCAAAAGCAGTGTTTATGCAGACTTCTCAGAAAAAACAAAAGAGAACATTCTCATTTGCAACTGTCAAATTAATTGCAAATTATTTTTCATTCAACTGAGAAAAAAAAAGAATCTCCTAATGACAGCAAAAATATGCTACATTGCAAAGTCATGGTGAAAGAAAGGTAGGACTAGATAAATTGAACCAGGTGCCACATCTTGACAAATTTAGCAAGGAAATGGACAGGCTATTTGGATTAATATTATTTCTTTTTTATATACTTAATTGAATATTTTATTTTAAATAACATAACAGCACAGAGATGTTCTCAAAATATTTGCCTGAGAACAAACATCATTGTCATTGAAAGAAAATATATAATCTACTCATTGAAAATAACAATCATCCATAGGTGGTATTTTGTATGACTGAAAGAAATATCATTATTCATGTTATACTTTTTTTTAATATGACAACTTTCAATTTGTGTCTGCTACTGCAGAACCTGGAAGCTGATCCTAGAATGGAAAAGGCACTGCTGTCATGTTTTTTCCCTAAACAATTTTATATACATGACCTTCACATATATACATATACATGTATACACACATATACATATATATAATAAATATATATACATATAAAGTAACTATACATAAAATATTCTTCATCTTGACTTGAGTTCATGTATTCATGCTATATTACATAAGGCAATCAATGTTGATTTGATCAGATGGCCTAAGCTGATGTTTTCAAGTTTTCAGTAAGTATAAACTCATTAGCGATATCGACTAATACTCCAGTAGAAACAGTCCTAAAATTACTGATTAATTATCTTTACTAATGATTTAATTGTTGGAAATTTTATCAGTCAGGCTGTTTTAGGGTACTTTTCAGCAAAATAAGGAATGCCCCAGATCTCAGTGGTTTAAGGTAAGAAATACTTCTAAATGCCCATGACATGTCTAGTGTGAGATAGCTGGACTCTATGTATGTTTTAACTGCTCAGAGATTTAGGCAAAATTTGCTGGCTGTTGTGTCAGATGAAAAAAAAAAAAAAAAGTAGATTTGGAGGATCTCACACTTCCAAAGAAGGCTCAGACACATTGGCCAGTTCAGATCAGTCCCATCCAACCCAAAAGAAGCCACAAAATGGCTCTGTGTGCCATTCTTCCCCATTCTGGGGAAGAACTAGAAACATTTGATGAACACTGTTAATGAGTAGCATATTAAAAACTTAAAGGTTTTAAGATCATATAAATTAGATCAAAAGAGCCAGGGAAAGGAGAGCAAAGATGAATGACTGAAGCAGAGAATCAGAAGGAAATTTCTAGATAAATTCATCAGACAGAAGCCTATACAAAACTCTATGCAGTATAAGTACGTTATGTACTCTTTATAGCATAGGTAGAGTAGATACATTTACAGCATTGGGGATGGAATAAGATAAGTATTTAAAGGATAGCTAACCAAGTAGTATGTCACTCTCCTATAGGGCCATATGGTTCCCACATTTGTAAAACAAATACCAAAGTGATTCTATAATCAAGAAAATATAAGCCATTATATTTTCATTGTGGAAATAATTTTTCAATGTTTCATATTTAACTAGTTTGCAACTTACTGTTAGATGCTATATGTGTTTTGCTTTTGTTTTCGGACTTAAGTAAAGACAGTTGAGGTAGTAATCATATTAGACACAGCAAGACATTCCTTCTGTTTCATTTATTTTTCTATCTTATTTGTGTTTGTTTTCCATTCCCCTCCTCCACAGGGAAACTATTCTAATTTACCTAATAGAATCCTTTTTGCTTGTATGATTTTGCAAAAAGGGCATTTTTGTTCTCTGTGCATGAATTCTGGATTTATGAAAATATTTACCATACTTTATTTTGTCTCTTTTTTCACTCAGTGCTATGTTTTCTGAACCATCCATGTATCTATCTACTTTTAGTGGAGAAATTCTTACTACTGCATAGTATTACAGGCATGCCATGTTTTACTAATCAACTTACCCAGCAATAAATACCAAGACTGCCCCCAATCTCCCCACCCCCAAACATCACTGCAATGGACATCCTTGCATGTATTTCCTTATGGACCTACATAAGCATTCGTTTGAATACACACACATGCAAGTGAGACTGCTAGGTAAAAATGGGAATATATACTTAATTTGACCAACTGCTAATCAAATTAACTGCAGATTCTTTTGGTAGACTGGTTATCCTTTAGTGTATCTAATCTGCTCTCTTTTACCTTATTTTCTTTTCTCTCTCTCTCTCATAAATAAATATATTATATTATATATCCAGTATATTAACTGTAATGTTTCAGAAGCAGTATAGCCCTGTTGTGGGGGTTAGAGTCATATTGCCTCCATTCAAATTTCCATTCTGTCAATTACTGCTTGTATGGTTTTGGGAAGTTACTTACTTAGTCTGTATTTTTGGTTTTTTTCATCTGTAAAATAATAACACCCAGCAGATAAGATGGTTGAGAAGGTTAAAGGAATACTTAGAAAAGCTTCTAGTCCATAGTAATCACTCAAAGTCACCTATTTTATTATTATCTCTATGTATTGATAAAGCTCTGATTGTGATAATGAGTATGTTATTATCTTTCTGTTTCAATTACAAGAAGTTTATGAGATATTCTTGCCCCTGCTAACTGCAAACAATTGGTTAATGCGGAGACTGCAGGCTCACCAAGTACTCTGGAGTGTTTGAGCTTGCTAGCTGAGGAAAGGACTTTACAGATGTGTCTACTTTTAAGCGGGGTAAATATTACATTCTATTATAAGCCTGACTGGAAGTTGTTCCCTCAATCACCTAAATGTTCTGTCATCTATGGACTTGCCTGAACTTTCACTACAAATATCCCAGACTGTGAAAATGCAAATAAATACCTTCTGAGGATCAAATGACATATATAACTCTGAGACTATAAGACTGTTAAAGACATTTCACCACTAGGCTGGGGTTATACTTCTTACATGAATAACACAGTGTAGAATCTTAGTTTCCATTAAGCACTGGGGACAATGAAGATAGTCAATAAATGTCAGGCATTTGAATACTGTTGATTGAAAGATTGAGTTAACCTCTAAGAGCTACCATGTTAAAAACTGTCTGGGTCACTGAGGAGAATTAAGATTCAAGATTACATCAGGATCCCATGTCTATTCTTTTATATTTAAAGAATTTACTCTGAAGACAACAGAGCATTGTGGCTAGGGCTCTTATTCTTGAGCAGTGATTTTTCAGTTGATGGTTTGCTCACCAGGGAACATTTGGAAATGCTTGGAGATACTTTCAGTGGCCACAATTGGGAGATGCTACTGACATATAACGAATACAGGCCAGAGAGGCTGCTCAACATCCTACCATGTACAAACAGTATCCACAACAAAGAATTTTCTGGCCTTAAATGTCAGTAGTGCTAAAGATGAGAAACCTGGTACTAGAGTCTGAGATGCCTGGGTTTAAAACCTAGTTCCACTATTTATGAGCTCTGTGATCTTTGATGATTACTCAACTTTCTTTGCCTATACAGTTTGGATCATCATGTAATGTTTTATCTGGCCTACTGATGGTATTCAGTGAATGCTAGTGTTTGTTTTATTATTGTTATTAAAATAATTCAAGCATATAAATAATCTGTGAAGGCCATTAATTAAATATGCACAATGAAATTCATAATGTTTTAACTACTATATGGGAATTATGAAAATTATTACTCTTTTCCTTTATTATCCTAACATATTCAATACATCAATGTTTTTGGTATTATACTGTCAATTTTCCAGAGGACTTTAGTACTCTTGCCCTGAAATAACAAACAATCCTAACATTGAACAAAAATAAGAACTGGTCATAACATAACATAGATGCCCTGTAAAACTTAGAAGTGAAAGGGTCAAAGTTTCCCATTAACTTTCTCTGCAAATAGGATCATATTATTGTTTTCATATTCAACTTTTTCTCATGAAAATGAACTTTGAAATATGAACCTAAAACTAAGGTTTCTCTTATCTTTTTGAACAGAAATATTCCAACATTTTTTGTGGAATGATTTCTTTCAGAATCACCAGTTAGTTTCATCTGCCACGTCACCTTACATTTTATCACAATAGCAAAGATCAATATGACAGAAGTAACCCACTCAAAATCACTTACTTTAAGGAGATTCCTCAAACCACAAGATCAATTCATCTTTTTTATTCCAATATGTGGCTCTGCTTTTATTTTTTTAAGGCAGCACTCTATTTCATTTACTATAATTTACAGAGCTGCCTTGGAAGTACTGAATGACCAGCCAAGCCTTGTTCAAAGGATGCAATTATCTTGAATTGGAAAGCAATTTTTTTTCAAAGAATATGAAATATCAGCGCCCTTCATTCGCTTATCACCTCTTTTAATTCCTGTTTAGTGAGGGCCTATTGGAGAATGAAATGGCAACCCACTCCAGTGTTCTTGCCTGTAGAATCCGAGGGATGGGGGAGCCTGGTGGGCTGCGGTCTATGGGGTCACACAGAGTCAGACACGACCGAAGTGACTTAGCAGTAGCAACATAAGAAATTAAAGATGCTAGTTTAAAAGAAACAGCCAAGCTTCAAGGCACTCATTACCAAGGGAGGGAGGAAGGTACACAATTACAATATGGTAAGTTTAATACAAACATGTCACAGTGAAAATGGTAAGAACTGGGTGCTGTGGTCACACAGGACATCTAGATTGAAGGAGTCAGGTGCATATTCCTGGAGGATACTGGCCAATTAGCATTCACAAATGTGTAGCTTTCACTCCCCAAGTGCTTCCTAAGATGTCTCTTACCATCATCACCAGCAAATGGTATATTGCTATATGCAATTGGCCCATCAGTAGCATTTGTCTCAGATGCTCCCTTCCTACTTCTTGAGGTACTTTCTTCACTTGCCTTTGAGAACACTAATTTGTCTTTTTTTTTTTCTCTCTCTCTCTCATTTCACTTAACTGCTCCTTCTCAAGATCATTTGCAGGTTCCTGTTTATTTCCCCAACCCAGAATGTAGTTGAAGTGCTTCAGAATTCAGTCCTTAGATATCTTCTCTTTCTCACTCCCTCTGTTGCCCCATTCACTGTCATGCCATTAAGTACATTCTATATGCTAATGATACTCAAACTCATGTGTCTAATCTACATCTCTCCCTGATGCAACAATTATGAAATCACCATGTCCACCCAGATGTCTTAGTAGGCATTTTGAATTAGCTATATCCCAAACTAAACTCATAGTATCACTGTTCCTCCCTGCCCACCCCCCCCACCACCACCTGCTCCTTTTGATGTATTCTCCAACTCAGAAAATGGCAACTTCATTCTTCAGTTGCTCAGGCCCAAAACCTTGGAGTCACCCTTGACTCTTGTCTCTTTCCCACAGATGATCTGTTACAAAATCCTTCCTGCTCTATCTTCAAAATAGATCACACCTCAAAATATATCCACAAATGATCACTTCTTCTTACCACCTCCATTGTATCACCTTGTCCCAGCTCCTATCAACTCTGGCCTGGATAATTGCAACAGTCTTCTGATTGGGCTCTGATGTCATCCTTATTCCCCTACAGATCAATTTAACCACAATGTGGTAGACAGAAGTCTAAGTTGGTCCCCAAGATCCCATGTCTTATATAAACCCTTCTCCCTCTGAGTATAGGCATAGTCACTCCTTTGACTAAATAATGTTCTATAAGATTCCATTAAAGAGTACTGAAGTGGAGCTTAAAAAGGGTTTCCGCTGTCTTGGAAGACAGTAAATAGCCCTGGTGTGAAATGCCTGTGGAGGTGTTACTAGGTTCGTTGCATGATACTGGATGTTTGGGGCTGGTGCACTGAGACGACCTAGAGGGATGGTATGAGGAGGGAGTAGGGAGGGGGGTTCAGGATGGGGAACACGTGTATACCTGTGGTGGATTCATGTTGATGTATGGCAAAACAAATACAATATTTTAAAGTAATTAACCTCCAATTAAAATAAATAAATTTATATTTAAAAAAATGAAAAGAAAAGAAAAGAAACTTGAATGGTCTTTAGTTCCTGAGAGTGTTTCCTGGCTCCAGCTTGTATAATTCAGAATAATCTCCCATCTCAAAATCCTTAACTTAAGTATATCTGCAAAGTACATTTTGACATGTAGGGTAATATATCCACAGATTCCAGGGATTCAGCTGTAAACATATATGAGGTGCTATTATCTGGGCTTCTACATCTTATTTAAACAAAAATACCATAAAGTGCTTCCCAAATACTTCCTATAATTTTTTTTTTTTTCTGACTGCCTACCGCTATCTATTAAACTGTACTTAGCCACTCAGTCATGACTGACATTGCCGCCCCATGGACTGTAGCCCCCTCCGTCCATGGGGATTTTTCAGGCAAGAATATTGCAGTGGGTTGCCATTTCTTTCTCCAGGGGATATTCCCAACCCAGGGATCTAACCTAGGTCTCCTGCACAGCAGGTAAATTCTTTACTGTGGATTGCATGGATTGCACCAGGGAAACCCATGTAATAAACTATTTTACTAAGTTAATATCTCTCTCTGCCACTAAATATAAACCACTAAAATGGACCAGAATGGGTGAATTTAATTCAGATATACATTATATCTACTACTGAGGGCAAGAATCCCTTAGAAGAAATGGAGTAGCCTTTATAGTCAACAAATAAGTCCAAAATGCATTACTTGGGTGCAATCTCATGAATGACAGTATGATCACTGTTCATTTCCAAAGCAAACCATTCAATATCACAGTAATCCAAGACTATACCCCAACCATTAATGCTGAAGAAGCTAAAGCTGAATGGTTCTATGATGTCCTACAAGACCTACAACATTAAAAACAACAACAACAACAACAACAAAAAAAAAAAAAAACAGTGTCCTTTTCATCATAAGGGTCTGGAATGTAAAAGTAGGAAGTCAAGAAATACCTGGAGTATTTTTTGGCCTCAGAGTAGAAAATGAAGCAGGGCAAAGGCTAACAGAGTTTTTCCAAGAGAACACACTGGTCATAGCAAACACCCTCTTCCAACAACATAAGAGAAGACTCTACACATGGACATCACCAGATGGTCAACACCGAAATCAGATTGATTTTATTCTTTGCAGCTGAAGATGGAGAAGCATTATACAGTTAGCAAAAAGAAGACCTGGAGCTGACTGTTTCTCAGATCATGAACTCCTTATTGCAAACTTCAGACCTAAATGGAAGAAAGTAGGGGGAAACACTGCACCTAAATCAAATCCCTTATGATTATACAGTGGAAGTGACACATATATTCAAAGGATTAGATCTGATAGACAGAGTGCCTGAAGAACTATGGACGGAGGTTCATAACACTGTACAGGAGGCAGTGGTCAAAAGCATCCCCAATATCATGCATCAAACCTGGACTGGCGATTTGGATGCTTGGGTCTGGTGCGCTGAGATGACCCAGAGGGATGGTACAGGGAGGGAGAAGGGAGGGGGGTTCAGAATGGGGAACACATGTATACCTGTGGCGGATTCATGTTGATGTATGGGAAAACCAATAAAATATTTTAAAGTAATTAACCTCCAATTAAAATAAATAAATTTATATTTATGAAAAGCATCCCCAAGAAAGATAAATGCTAAAAGGCAAAATGGTTGTCTGAGAAGGCCTTATAAATAGCTGAGAAAAAAAGAGAAGCAAAAGCCAAAGGAGAAAAGGAAAGATATATGCATCTGAATGCAGATTCCAAAGAATACAAAGGAGAGAAAAGAAAGCCTTCTTAAGTGAACAATGCAAAAAAATAGAGAAAAACAATAGAATGGGAAAGACTACAGATCTCTTTAAGAAAATTCGAGATACCAGGGGAACATTTCATGCAAAGATGGGCTCAATAAAGGACAGAAATTGTATGGACCTAACAGAAGCAGAAGATATTAAGAAGAGGTGGCAAGAATACACAAAAGAACTATACAAAAAAAGATCCTAATGACCCAGATAACCACAATGGTGTGATCACTCACCTAGAGCCAGACATCCTGCAGTCAGAAGTCAAGTGGGCCTTAGGAAGCATCACTACGAACAAAGCTAGTGGAGGAGATGGAATTCCAACTGAGTTATTTCAAGTGCTAAGAGATGATGCTGTGAAAGTGCTGTACTCAATATTCAAGCAAGTTTGGAAAGGTCAGCAATGGCCACAGGACTGGAGGTCAGTTTTCATTCCGTCCCAAAGAAAGGCAATGCCAAAGAATGTTCAGACTACCACACAATTGCATTCATCTCGCACGCTAGCAAAGTAATGCTCAAAATTCTCCAAGAGAGTCTCCAATACTATGTGAACCGAGAACTTCCAGATGTTCAAGCTGGATTTAGAAAAGGCAGAGGAATCAGAGATCAAATTGCCAACATCCTTTGGATCATAGAAAAAGCAGAAGAATCCAAGAGAAACATTTACTCATGCTTTATTGACTATGTCAAAGCCTCTGACGGTGTGGATCAAAACAAACTGGAGAGTCCTTAAAGAGATGGAATACCAGACCATCTGACCTGTCTCCTGAGAAATTTGTATGCAAGTCAAGAAGCAACATTTAGAACTGGACATGGAAACATCGACTGGTTCCAAACTGGGAAAGGAGCATGTCAAGGTTGTATATTGGCACCCTGCTTATTTAACTTATATGCAGAGTTCAGTTCAGTTCAGTTCAGTCTTTCATTTATGTCCGACTGTTTGTGACCCCATGGACTGAAGCATGCCAGGCCTCCCTCTCCATCACCAACTCCCATAGTTTACTCAAATTCGTGTCCACTGAGTCGGTGATGCCATCCAATCATCTCATCCTCTGTCATTCCCTTCTGCTCCCACCTTCAATCCTTCCTATTAACAGGGTCTTTTCAAATGAGTCAGCTCTTTGCATCAGGTGGCCAAAGTATTGGAGTTTCATATGCAGAGTACATCATGCAAAATGTTGGGCTAGATGAAGCACAAGCTGGAATCAAGTTGCTGGGAGAAATATGAATAACATCAGTTATGCAGGTGACACCACCGTTATGGCAGAAAGTGAAGAGGTACTAAAGAGCCTTTTGATGAAAGTGAAAGAGGAGGGTGAAAAAACTGGCTTGAAATTCAACATTTAAAAAACTAAGATCATGGCCTCCAGTCTCATCACTTCATGGCAAATACATGGAGAAACAATGGAAACAGTGACAGATTTTATTTTCCTGGGCTCCAAAATCACTGCAGACAGTGACTGAGGCCATTAAATTAAATGACGCTTGCTCCTTGGAAGAAAAGCTATGATCAACCTAGAGAGCACATTAAAGAGCAGAGACATTACTTTGCTGACAAAGGTCCATGTAGTCAAAGCTATGGTATTTCCAGTAGTCATGTATGCATGTGAGAGTTGGACCATAACGAAAGCTGAGTACTGAAGAATTGATGCTTCTGAATTGTGGTGTTGGAGAAGACTCTTGAGAGTTCCTTGGATTGCAAGGAGAACCAACCAGTCCATCCTCAAGGAAATCAGTGCTGAATATTCATTGGAAGGACTGATGCTGAAGCTGAAATTCCAATACTTTGGCCACCTAATGTGAAGAACTGACAAAGGCCCACTGGAAAAGATCCTGATGCTGGGAAAGATTGAAGGCAGAAGGAGAAAGGGACAACAGAGGATAAGATGGTTGGATAGCATCACCTACTTGATGGACATGAGTTTGAGAAAGGCTGGGAGTTGCTGATAGACATGGAGGCCTGGCATGCTGCCGTCCATAGGGTCGCAAAAAGTAGGACATGACTGAACAACTGAATTGAACTGTTGTGTTGAACTGAACAGTTGAACTGATTGTGTTGCTGTCAATTTCTCCCTTTAGTTCCTATCAATATTTTTTTATATATGTTGGTGCCCCTACATTAAGTGTATATATATTAATCACTGCCTCTTTAGAAACCTGTATGCAGGGCAGGAAGCAACAGTTAAATCTGGACATGGAACAACAGACTGGTTCCAAATAGGAAAAGGAGTACGTCAAGGCTGTGTATTGTCACCCTGCTTATTTAACTTATATGCCGAGTACATCATGAGAAATGCTGGGCTGAAAGAAGCACAAGAAGGAATCAAGATTGCTGGGAGAAATATCAATAACCTCAGATATGCAGATGACACCACCTTTATAGCAGAAAGTGAAGAGGAACTAAAAAGCCTCTTGATGAAAGTGAAAGAGGAGAGTGGAAAAGTTGGTTTAAAGCTCAACATTCAGAAAACTAAGATCATGGCATCTGGTCCCATCATTTCATGGGAAATAGATGCGGAAACAGTGGAAACAGTGGCTGGCTTTATTTTTCTGGGCTCCAAAATCACTGCAGATGGTGATTGCAGCCATGAAATTAAAAGACACGTACTCCTTGGAAGGAATTTATGCCCAACCTAGGTAGCATATTCAAAAGCGAAGACATTACTTTGCCGACAAAGGTCCGTCTAGTCAAGGCTATGGTTTTTCCAGTGGGCATTTATGGATGTTAGAGTTGGACTGTGAAGAAAGCTGAGTGCCGAAGACTTGATGCTTTTGAACTGTGGTGTTGGAGAAGACTCTTGAGAGTCCCTTGGACTGCAGGGAGATCCAACCAGTCCATCCTAAAGGAGATCAGTCCTGGTTGTTCATTGTCAGGACTGATCTTGAAGCTGAAACTCCAATACTTTGGCCACCTGATGAAAAGAGCTGAATCATTTGAAAAGACTCTGATGCTGGGAATGATTGAAGGCAGGAGGAGAAGGGGTCGACAGAAGATGAGATGGTTGGATGGCATCAATGACTCGATGCACATGGGTTTGGGTGGACTCCTGGAGTTAGTGATGGACAGGGAGGCCTGGCTTGCTGTGATTCGTGGGGTCATGAAGAGTCGGACATGACTGAGTGACTGAACTGAACTGAACTGAACTGAGATATTCATGATGAATTGGCCACTTTTTTTTTTATTATATACTGTTCATTTTTGTCTCAAGTTACCTTTTTTAGCATAAAGTCTACTGTGTAAATTATGACTGAATCTGTTTTCTTTGGTTGCTACTTGCATAGAGTGCTTGGAGTACTTGGAGTATCATCTTACATCCCTCACTTTTAGCCTATGTTTGTCTTTAGAATCCTGGTATGTCTCCTGAGAGCAGCATATAGTCGAACCTTTGTTTTAATCCATCCAGTCACTTTTTGTCTTTTGATTAGTGAAATCAATCCATTTAAATTTAAGGTGATTATTGATAAATAAGGACTTAGTATTTCCATTTTATATTTTGCTTTTTGATTGCTCTATATCACCACTGTTTCTTTGTCCCTGTTTTTCTGTCTGCCATTTTGGTTTTATTGTTTTCAATATTTTTCTGTTTCCTCTGTTTTATGTTTTGTGTCTCTGTTCTACATTTATATTTTATGGCTAGTTTGAGTTTAGTATAAAATATTTTACATATAAAAGTCCTTTTTCTGCTGATACCACCTTGTCTCCATTTACCCATATGAATTTCATGTTATTCTTTTTCCCTTTAATGTTTTGCTGTCTTAAATTAACCTTTCTTATGTTGTGAGTTTATTAACAAACTTACATAGCTTTTTCTGCTCTCTTTAACCTTCTTACTATAATAATGTGCTTAAAAAGCTATTTTGATGAAGAGTTGCAAATTCCTGATTCTCTGTATCACCTTGCTCAAAGTTTTATTTATTTTCGCTGTTTTGTTTCAGGTAGAAGAGCTCCTTTCAATACTTCCTGTAATTCAAGTCTAGTGGAGATGAACTCCTTCAGTTTTTGTCTGGGAATGCCTTTATTTCTCTATCATATATACAGGATAACTTTCCTGGAGAGAGTATTCTTGGCTGACAGCTTTATCGTTCATTATTTTGAGAATGTCATTCTACTCCTTCCTATCTTTTGGGCTTTCTCTTGAGAAATCTGCCAACAGCCTAATGTGGGTTCCTTTGTAGGTTGCCATCCTTTTTTTCTTGGCTGTCTTTACAACTCTTTCTTTGATACTGACTTTTGAAATGTCACTATGATGTGTCTCAAATATGGTATTTTTGCACTGAGATCATTTATGTTTTCTCTGCATCATGGACTTGTATATCCAGTTCCTTCCTCAAGTTTTGGAAGTTCTCAGCTTTTATTTCTTTAAATAATCTCTCTGCTCCCTTCTCCCTCTCTTTTATTTCTGGGATACCAATTATCCTAATGTCATCCTTCTTAAAAGGTCAGATAACTCTCATAAGATTCTCTCATTTTTTAAAATGTATCTTGGGCTTTTTTTTTGTACTTATATCATTTCCAGATTTCTGTCTTTAGGTTAACTAATTCTCTCTTCCATGTGGTCTGCTCTATTTCCAATGGTTTCTAGTGCACTTTTTATCTCATTTACTGAGTTATCCAGCTACAGACATTATTTTTAAATTATTTTTAGTCTCCTTGGTAAAGTAATCCTTTTGTTCATTAACTTTATTGCTGAGCTCATTAAACTAACTGCCTTTCTGTTTTTTCTTGTAACTCATTGAATTTCTTCAGGACAGCTATTTTTAATTCTCTACTGACTAGATTGCAACATTTTGTGATTTTAAGTGTAGTTTCTGGAGAACTGTCATTTTCTTTTTTTGTGGTGTACTGTACTATGGATCTTCATGTTCCCTGATGAATGGGTCTTCTGTAGGCACTTCAAAGTTAAATGTCACATTAGGAATTAAGCGTCCTTTATTCTATTTTCTGGTAGGTGGTACTATCACAGATTTTTTTTTTCTCTCTCTCTTACTTGAGTTGCTTCTGGTTATATTTGTCAGTTGGCACTTTCTAGCCTCTACAATGTCCATAGTGTATCTCTGTGCCTTCCTTGTTGCTTCTTATACCTTCCAGGTCATTGCTACCTTTCTTCTGCCAGAGCCCCTGTAATCACTGGGATGGTGACCTCTTCCTTTGTGTTCTGGATCCCCTGAGACCAGGGTTCCAGTGTAGGGGGGAGGGGGACAGAGACACACAGACACATCTGTCACATCAAGTTTTGTAAGGTTCACAGTCTCTAACATGATGGCTTGAGGGAAAGGATTCCAAGCCTCAATGCAGCTACTGCTCAGTTGCCTGTGACTGTGGGTGCTTCTGTAGTCAGGAGAGCAGAGTCACGTGTACTGGTTCCCTTGCTGTTACTAGGTTCTCTGAAGCTGTTGACTCAGCTGCAGTGGTCAGAGGCCCTGGATTGCAGGCACCAATTCTGCTGCTCCTTAGAGAAGTTCTGCCTTCTCTAAGTTTCCTCAGTTTCAGTCCACTAATCTTTAGAAGTACATATATGTGGAATTCTCCAGCATCTTGTTGTGTTGGGAGAAGCACCCTTGTTGAGTTGTAGATGTTTTACTGGGTGTAGACTGAAGGGAAGAGACAAAAGTAGCTTTTCACTCTGTCATGTTTCTGACATCACCTCTCTTTTTATTTTTTATTGCCTGATTTTTATAGTAAGCATGTATCAAGCTAAAATAGAATCAAGTAAACATTTAAAAAATGAACCAACTCCATGCAATTGGAAAAAAGAGCAACAGATAAAACCTAGATAAGGGAAAATAAAATAGAAAGAAAAAGATAGAAACTAAGGAAAGTGATAAAGAAGATTAACAACATATAAAAGTGTTTCTCTGAAAAAATGAACTAAATGGATAGATTTCTGATAAGACTGATTACAATAAAAATGATAAAATATAGATAAATAATGTAAAAGGAAAACTAAATATAAGCTTTAAAAAATAATGATAAAATATTTAAGAAGCTAGAGTAAACATATAAATCATTGCAAAAATATAAAATATCAATGTACTGTAAGAGGAAAGAAAAAACTAAATAGATCAATATCCACTAAATTAATAGAAATGGCAGTCAAAGAGCTTCCTTCAAAATTAATTCCCAGGCTAAGAGTAACATAATTTTATAGGTGAATTGTATTGAAGTATAAAAGAATGCTCAAAATTTTCCAAGTCAGGCTTCAGCAATACGTGAACCGTGAACTCCCTGATGTTCAAGCTGGTTTTAGAAAAGGCAGAGGGACCAGAGATCAAATTGCCAACATCTGCTGGATCATGGAAAAAGCAAGAGAGTTCCAGAAAAAACATCTATTTCTGCTTTATTGACTATGCCAAAGCCTTTGACTGTGTGGATCACAATAAACTGTGGAAAATTCTGAGAGAGATGGGAATACCAGACCACCTAACCTGCCTCTTGAGAAATCTGTATGCAGGTCAAGAAGCAACAGTTAGAACTGGACATGGAACAACAGACTGGTTCCAAATAGGAAAAGGAGTACGTCAAGGCTGTATATTGTCACCCTGCTTATTTACCTTCTATGCAGAGTACATCATGAGAAACGCTGGACTGGAAGAAGCACAAGCTGGAATCAAGATTGCCAGGAGAAATATCAATAACCTGAGATATGCAGATGACACTACCCTTATGGCAGAAAGTGAAGAGAAGCTAAAAAGCCTCTTGATGAACGTGAAAGAGGAGAGTGAAAAAGTTGGCTTAAAGCTCAACATTCAGAAAATGAAGATCATGGCATTTGGTCCCATCACTTCATGAGAAGTAGATGGGGAAACAGTGGAAACAGTGTCAGACTTTATATTTTTGAGCTCCAAAATCACTGCAGATAGTGACTGCAGCCATGAAATTAAAAGACGCTTACTCCTTGGAAGAAAAGTTATGACCAACCTAGATAGTATATTCAAAAGCAGAGACATTACTTTGCCAACAAAGGTCCGTCTAGTCAAGGCTATGGTTTTCCATTAGTCATGTATGGATGTGAGAGTTGGACTGTGAAGAAAGCTGAGTGCCGAAGACTTGATGCTTTTGAACTGTGGTGTTGGAGAAGACTCTTGAGAGTCCCTTGGACTGCAAGGAGATCCAACCAGTCCATTGTGAAGGAGATCAACCCTGGGATTTCTTTGGAAGGAATGATGCTGAAGCTGAAGCTCCTGTACTTTGGCCACCTCATGGGAAGGGTTGACTCACTGGAAAAGACTCTGATGCTGGGAGGGATTGGGTCAGGAGGACAAGAGGACGACAGAGGATGAGATGGCTGGATGGCATCACGGACTCGATGGACGTGAGTCTGAGTGAACTCCAGGAGACGGTGATGGACAGGGAGGCCTGCCGTGCTGTGATTCATGGGGTCGCAAAGGGTCTGACATGCTGAGCGACTGAACTGAACTGAACTGATAAAAGAATACTTTGTTCTAATCATCTACACTTTTTTTTTTTTCTCACAGAGAGCAGCAAGTTGACAAATCATACTGGGAATCTCTAATCTTGATTCTAAAACCAGATGATGATAGAAGGAAAACCTAAGCCCGATTCAGACAGGAATGCAAATGCAAAGATCCTAAACAAAATATAAACTAAACAAGTTTAACAGTATAAGGTGGATGCAATACATGATTGACTAGGATTCCCCCCCCCCAGAATAATAGGACGATTCAACATCAAAAATAACTGCAAATGAAAACATTAATAGACTCAATGGGGAAAAAAAATGTTCATCCATGGGCAAAATTCTCAGCAATGTGGGAAATCATAGAAACCTCCTAACTTGGTAAAATTTACATGGGAAATGCCTACAGCAAATATTAAATTTAATGAAGAAACATTATATGTAACCCATTAAGATCAGAGACAGAATATATGTTCACTATCAGTATTAGTGCTTAAAATATCAATTGAAGTATTGACCAACTTTATAAGAAAAGAAAACAAATACAAAGTATAAGAATTGAAAGGAAGAAATAAAACTGTCAAAAATTTAAATCTTAGAAAAAAGATTTTTAAAAAAATTACTTAGAAAACAAATCAACAGGTACAATGTATACTAAATACAAGACCACAGTTTAAAAAAATCCCAGATTTCAACATTCATGGAATTTATTATAAATGAAGAAGACTGTCTAATGTCCTGTGGTAGAAAGTGACATAAAAAAGTAAAGCAGAGTAAGGTGGTACAAAAAATAAAGTGGGTCCTATTTATAATTGAGTGGCCAGAGAATATGATATCGGAAAAGAGACTTAAAGGAGGTATAGACTTAGGGCAGGATAGGGGCATTTCAGGCAGAGTGAACAGCCAATATAAAGGTCCTAAGCTGGAACCTTTCCTGATGTGTTCCGGGAATAGCAAAACAGCAAGTAAGTCTGGGCTAGAATAACTGAAGATTGAGTACTAGGAGATAAAGTTGGAGATTTGGAATGTACTTTTAAACTAGAGCTTATAGATTTAATGACATATTTGATATAGAGTATAAAAGAAGTTGTCATGGATAGTTCCAAATTTTGTGGTTCCGGTAAGGATGAATGTGGTGGTTTCACTTCCCAAATTGGGAACAGTGAGGTTTAGACGCCAAAGAATTATGCTTTAAACAAGTTAAAATTGAGACATTATTATAATTCTAAGAAAATAAGTCAACTAGTCAGGTGCATATAGCAATCTAGAGTTGAGGGAAAAGATTGGAGAGGTTATTGATAAAATTGATAAAAGCTGTTTTGATAAAGTGGTGCAGTCAAAATCCTGAGAAACTGTGTTCATGAAAGAATGATAGGAGAAAGGGTCAAGAAATATTAGAAATAGTGGGAGGGGTCAAAGGAAAAATTTTGTTTAGTTCACATTTGATGAGTGTTAATGTGGATATTGTGTTATGTGGGTATTGCCTAATAGAGGAGGGCCATTGGTGATGACTGATAAATTAGTAACTCCTTTGCTTAATGTAAGCAAGCTTCGGTAACCTAGGAGTTAGGCAGGCAGGTAGGCAGGCAGGCTAGGGTCAGTAGATCAGGAAAAGCAAAATGGCTGTCTGGGGAGGCCTTACAAATAGCTGTAAAAAGAAGAGAGGCAAAAAGTCAAGAATAAAAGGAAAGATATAAGAATCTGAATGCAGAGTTCCAGAGAATAGCAAGAAGAGATAAGAAAGCCTTCTTCAGAGATCAATGCAAAGAAATAGAGGAAAACAACAGACTAGGAAAGATAAAAGATCTCATCAAGAAAATTAGAGATACCAAGGGAACATTTCATGGAAAGATGGGCTCGATAAAGGAAAGAAATGGTCTGGACCTAACATAAACAGAAAATATTAAGAAGAGGTGGCAAGAAAACAGAAGTACTGTACAAAAAAGATCTTAACGACCCAGATAACCATGATGGTGTGATCGCTAATCTAGAGCCAGACATCCTGGAATGTGAAGTCAAGTGGGCCTTGGAAAGCATCACTACGAACAAAGCTAGTGGAGGTGATGACATTCCAGTTGAGCTGTTTCAAAACCTGAAAGATGATGCTCTGAAAGTGCTACACTCAATATGCCAGCAAATTTGGAAAACTCAGCAGTGGCTACAGGACTGGAAAAGGTCAGTTTTCATTCCAATCCCAAAGAAAGGCAATGCCAAAGAATGTTCAAACTACCGCACAATTGCACTTGTCTCACATGCTAGTAAAGTAATGCTCAAAATTCTCCAAGCCAGGCTTCAGCAATATGTGAACCATGAACTTCCTGATGTTCAAGCTGGTTTTAGAAAAGGCAGAGGAACCAGAGAACAAATTGCTAACCTCCACTGGATCATGGGAAAATCAAGAGAGTTCCAGAAAAATATCTATTTCTGCTTTATTGACTATGCCAAAGCCTTTGACTGTGTGGATCACAATAAAGTGTGGAAAATTCTGAAAGAAATGGGAATACCAGACCACCTAACCTGCCTCTTGAGAAATCTGTATGCAGGTCAGGAAGCAACAGTTAGAACTGGACATGGAATAACAGACTGGTTCCAAATAGGAAAAGGAGTAGTCAAGGCTGTATATTGTCACCCTGCTTATTTAACTTATATGCAGAGTACATAATAAGAAACGTTGGACTGGAAGAAACACAAGCTGGAATCAAGATTGCCGGGACAAATATCAATAACCTCAGATATGCAGATGACACCACCCTTATGGCAGAACATGAAGAAGAACTAAAAAGCCTCTTGATGAAAGTGAAAGTGGAGAGTGAAAAAGTTGGCCTAAAGCCCAACATTCAGAAAACGAAGATCATGGCATCTGGTCCCATCACTTCATGGGAAATAGATGGGGAAACAGTGGAAACAGTGTCAGACTTTATATTTTTGGGCTCCAAAATCACTGCAGATGGTGACTGCAGCTATGAAATTAAAAGACACTTACTCCTCGGAAGAAAAGTTATGACCAACTTAAGTATATTTAAAAGCAGAGACATTACTTTGCCGACAAAAGTCTGTCAAGGCTATGGATTTTCCTGTGGGCATTTATGGATGTGAGAGTTGGACTGTAAAGAAGGCTGAGCACTGAAGAATTGTTGTTTTTGAACGGTGGTTTTGGATAAGACTCTTGAGAGTCCCTTGGATTGCAAGGAGATCCAACCAGTCCATTCTGAAGGAGATCAGCCCTGGCATTTCTTTGGAAAGAATGATGCTAAAGCTGAAACTCCAGTACTTTGGCCACCTCATGTGAAGAGTTGACTCTTTGGAAAAGACTCTGATGCTGGGAGGGATTGGGGGCAGGAGGAGAAGGGGACGACAGAGGATGAGATGGCTAGATGGCATCACTGACTTGATGGACTTCAGTGTGAGTGAACTCCGGGAGTTGGTGATGGACAGGGAGGCCTGGTGTGCTGCGATTCATTACATCACAAAGAGTCAGACACAACTGAGCGACTGAACTGAACTGAACTGAACTTGCTTAATATATGACTATATTCTACACATTATGACAAAGTGTACATATATGTATACACACTTTTTTACTTTTTGAAGAGATGCCCCACATCCAAGGTAAGAGAAACCCAAGTAAGACGGTAGGTGTTGCCAGAGGCATCAGAGGGCAGACACACTAAAACTATAATAACAGAAAACTAGTCAATCTAATCACACTAGGACCACAGCCTTGTCTAACTCAATGATACTAAGCCATGCCGTGTGGAGCCAGCCAAGACTGGCGGGTCATGGTGGGGAGGTCTCACAGAATATGGTCCACTGGAGAAGGGAATGGCAAACCACTTCAGTATTCTTGCCTTGAGAAACCCATGAACAGTATGAATAGGCAAAATGATAGGATGCTGAAAGAGATACTCCCCAGGTCGGTAGGTGCCCAATATGCTACTGCAGATCAGTGGAGAAATAACTCTAGGAAGAATGAAGGGATGGAGACAAAGCAAAAAAAAAATACCCAGTTTTGGATGTGACTGGTGATAGAAGCTAGGTCCAATGTTGTAAAGAGAAATATTGCATAGGAACCTGGAATGTCAGGTCCATGAATCAAGGCAAATTGGAAGTGGTCAAACAAGAGACGGCAAGAGTGAACGTTGATATTCTAGGAATCAGTGAACTAAAATGGACTGGAATGGGTGAATTCAACTCAGATGATCATTATATCTACTACTGTGGGCAGGAATCCCTTAGAATAAATCGAATAGCCATGATGGTCAACAAAAGAGTCTGAAATGCGGTACTTGGATACAATCTCAAAAATGACAGAATGATTTCTGTTTGTTTCCAAGGCAAACCATTCAATATCACAGTAATTCAAGTGCATGCCCTGACCAGTAATGCTGAAGAAGGTGATGTTGAACGGTTCTATGAAGACCTACAAGACCTTTTAGAACTAACATCCAAAAAAGATATCCTTTACATCAAAGGGGATTGGAATGCAAAAGTAGGAAGCCAAGAAACACCAGGAGTAATAGGCAACTTTGGCCTTGGAATACAGAATGAAGGAGGGCAATGGATAATAGAGTTTTTCCAAGAGAACGCACTGGTCATAGCAAACACCCTCTTCCAACACAAGAGAAGGCTCTACACATGGACATCACCAGATGGTCAACACCACAATCAGATTGATTATATTCTCTGCAGCCAGTGATGGAGAAGCTCTATACAGTCAGCAAAAACAAGATCAGGAGCTGACTGTGGCTCAGATCATGAACTCCTTATTTCCGATTCAGACTTAAGTTGAAGAAAGTAGGGATAACCACTAGACAATTCAGGTATGACCTAAATCAAATTCCTTATGATTATACAGTGGAAGTGAGAAATAGATTTAAGGGAGTAGGTCTGATAGATAGAGTGCCTGATGAACTACAGAATGAGGTTCGTGACATTGTACAGGAGACAGGGATCAAGACCATCCCCATGGAAAAGAAATGCAAAAAAGCAAAATGGCTGTCTGGGAAAGCCTTACAAATACCTGGGTAAAGAAGAGAAACGAAAAGCAAAGGAGAAAAGGAAAGAAATAAGCATCTGAATGTAGAGCTCCAAAGAATAGCAAGCCTTCCTCAGCAATAAATGAAAAGAAATAGAGGAAAACAACAGAATAGGAAAGACTAGAGATCTCATCCAGAAAATTAGAGATATCAAGGGAACATTTCATGCAACGATGGGCTAGATAAAGGAAAGAAATGGTCTGGACCTAACAGAAGCAGAAGATATTAAGAAGAGGTTGCAAGAATACACAGAAGCACTGTACAAAAAAGGTCTTCATGACCCAGATAATCACGATGGTGTGATCACTCACCTAGAGCCAGAAATCCTGGAATGTGAAGTCAAGTGGGCTTTAGAAAGCATCACTACAAACAAAGCTAGTGGAGGTGATGAAATTCCAGTTGAGCTATTTCAAATCCTGAAAGATGATGCTGTGAAAGTGCTGTATTCAAAATGTCAGGAAATTTGTAAAACACTACATTGGCCACAGGACTGGAAAAGGTCAGTTTTCATCCCAATCCCCAAAAAAGGCAATGCCAAAGAATGCTCAGACTACCACACAATTGCCCTCATCTCACATGCTAGTAAAGTAATGCTGAATATTCTCCAAGCCAGGCTTCAGCAATACATGAACCGTGAACTTCCAGATGTTCAAGCTGGTTTTAGAAAAGGCAGAGGAACCAGAGATCAAATTGCCAACATCCGCTGGATTATGGATAAAGCAAGATAGTCCCAGTAAAAACATGTATTTCTGCTTTATTGACTATGCCAAAGCCTTTGACTGTATGGGTCACAATAAACTGTGGAAAATTCTGAAAGAGATGGGAATACCAGACCACCTGACCTGCCTCTTGAGAAACCTATATGCAGGTCAGAAAGCAACAGTTAGAACTGGACATGGAACAACAGAATTGTTCCAAATAGGAAATGGAGTATGTCAAGGCTGTATATTGTCACCTTGCTTATTTTACTTTTATGCAGTGTACATCATGAGAAACGCTGTGCTAGAAGAAGTAGAAGCTGGAATCAAGACTGGTGGGAGAAATATCAATAACCTCAGATATGCAGATGACACCACCCTTATGGAAGAAAGTGAAGAGGAACTAAAAAGCCTCTTGATGAAAGTGAAAGAGGAGAGTGAAAAATTTGGCTTAAAGCTCAACATTCAGAAAACCAAGATCATGGCACCTAGTCCCATCACTTCATGGGAAATAGTTGGGGAAACAGTAGAAACAGTGCCAGAATTTTTTTTTGGGGGGGTTCCAAAATCACTGTATATATTGATTGCAGCCATTAAATTAAAAGACGGTTACTCCTTGGAAGGAAAGTTATGACTAACCTCGACAGCATATTCCAAAGCAGAGACATTCAGTTCAGTTCAGTTCAGTTCAGTCACTCAGTCGTGTCTGACTCTGTGATCCCATGAATTGCAGCATGCCAGGCCTCCCTGTTCATCACCAACTCCTAGAGTTCACTCAAACTCATGTCCATCGTGTTGGTGATGCCATCCAGCCATCTCATCCTCTATTACTTTGCCAACAAAGGTCCGTCTAGTCAAGGCTATGGTTTTTCCAGTGGTCATGTATGGATGTGAGGGTTGGACTGTGAAGAAAGCTGAGCACTGAAGAATTGATGCTTTTGAACTGTGATGTTGGAGAAGACTCTTGAGAGTCCCTTGGACTGCAAGGAGATCCAACCAGTCCATTCTGAAGGAGATCAGCCCTGGGATTACTTTAGAAGAACTGATGCTAAAGCTGAAACTCCAATACTTTGCCCTCCTCATGCGAAGAGTTGAGTCACTGGAAAAGACTCTGATGCTGGGAGGGATTGGGGGCAGGAGGAGAAAGATACGACAGAGGATGAGATGGTTGGATGGCATCACCAACTCGTTGGACATGAGTTTGGATGAAATCCGGGAGTTGGTGATGGACAGGAAGGCCTGGTGTGCTGCAATTCATGGGGTCACAAAGAGTCAGACACGACTGAGTGACTGAACTGAAGTGATATATTTATATATATATGATTTCAGTTTGTACACTTACCTCTCCAACTTCCCTGTTTAATTCATTTTGATGACTTATTGTTTTCCTTTGAGTATCAGTTTGCTGGATTATCACTCCTATTAAATTTTTTAATGGGAGGTGCTTTTCAGGAATATTCTTATTGGGAAGTGAGTGTTTTGCATACTCAGGTGGTTTCTACTTCATGGTTTTTGAGGATATGTGTTCATCTAGTTCACATATTGGCAACTCTGTCCAGATTTTCTATTATTTTAAATACATATTCTTTACTACTCCTTCAAATATTGCATTGTACATATGTATTATCTCCATAGCTCCAGAAGGGAAGTCGCTCAGTCGTGTGTGACTCTTTGCGACCCCACGGACTTTAGCCTACCAAGCTCCTCCATCCATGGGATTTTCCTGGCAATAGTACTGGAGTGGGTTGCCATTTCCTTCTCCAAGGGATCTTCCCGACCCAGAGATTGAACCCAGATCTCCCACATTGTAGACAGATGCTTTACCGTCTGAGCCACTAGGGAAGTGATAGCTCCTGAAGGCATTTGAATTTGCTAATCCTGGCATAATGTACTAATTGAAATGGATAGAGCTGCTTCAAGATAATTTATTGAATAATCTATCAAAACAGTATAAAATGCTACCTTCATTTAGATGAAACCCTCATATACTTGGGTCTTTCTATATTTCTTAATCTTTTCAGGAGATTTCTCTGCATTTCATAACCTAGCATCAAGCCTTCAGAATGGTTTTATGACTAAATTATTTTAAAATATCTGTTAATATAGGTCATCATTTATTGCTGCTCAACTTTAAGATTTTATTGATTAATTCACATGAGTATTTTTCTAAGGTATTCTGATATCATTTTGTCAATTTTTAAAAATACTGTTGGAATTTTAATAGGAATTTCCTAAAATATGTAGTTAATTTGAAGAGATCTGACTCCTTATTAATTCTTACTCCTGGAGTTGTTTTGCCTTTTTTTTTTAAAGTATAGTAGAGATTTTATAGTCTTTAAAGAAAATAACAGGTCATATATCCCTTTATCAGTCTACTGAATTTTTTATATTATTGTTTTATTTGGCATTTAATATCTTTATCTAGACTTTCCCAGTTTTATCTTTTTGTAACTTTTTTAGAATTAAATGATTAATTTCTTTCCATTATTATGTTTGATATTAAACTATATAAGAATATTAGATTCCCTCTGAGTACATTTTTTTTCCAATTTGTCACTATACAAGAGACCTAGTAAACTAATGTGGAGGATATGAGCATCTGTTTTGCTAGAAATTGTGTATTTCCAAGGAAACAGTAACATAAGTGAACTTAAAACAAGGAGCCAAGAAATCCAGGTTATGTTCAGTTTAAAATGATATCTGGCAAACAAATGCAGAGACAGTCTCCCCTAGTCATTTAGTAAAGTAACAAGAAAAAAATATATAAAAATTAATAGTCCTAAAAACCAAAACTGACTCACCATTATCAGTTTCTATAAGGAATTTCCAACTAAGTTGGAAAGGGAGGGGAGTGAGGGGAAAACCTAGCAGTCTTTCCACGTTTTACCTTGGGAACCAAGGTAGAATATTACACCTCAAAGAAGAAAGAAAGTAATTTCACATCTTCATTATGCTATGTACTCTGTTTCTCAAACATGGGGCTTCTGCTTTTATGAAAGACATTAAGTTTGGGAGTGCATCTGTTTTTAGTCCTATAAAAACAGTTGAACTTAAGAACTATTAAGAGAAGGATCCTATATTCTTGTATAGAACAGAAGGGGAAAATAAGAGAAAAAAAGCAAACATGAATTAATTTCTTATGAGAAACATATGCTATAAATTCAAACAATGGAATACTGCAAAGTGACAGTAATAAATGAAGCAGAACTACACATCTCTGTGAATACGTCTCAAAGCCATAATGTTAACTAACACAACATTATGAATCAACCATACACCAATAAAATTTTTTAAGCTATAATATGTAGCAAAATAATTCACACAAAGAATATATATCATATGATTACATTTATGCAATGTACAAAAACAGGCAAACTAATCTATGCTGTTAGAAGTCAGGATAGTGTGCACAAGTCACTGAAAGGGAGTACAAAAGGGGCTCCTAGGGTATTGATTTAAAAATATTTCTTTTAGTTCCTTTTATAGATTGTTATCAAATTTAATCATTTCCTGAATCTTTAGGACCATGATCCTATCTTATTTCAAAATTATATGCTTTAAACACCAAGATCAACTGTTTAGTTTTCTGGTAGGTATGGATCCTAGGTTTGGGAATCAGAGTACATACCATGATGAAGATGTGAAATTGCTTTCTTTCTTGAGATGTGATGTGTGCCTTTATCTGGTTGCTTTTTATATAATTATGTTCCACTTGTAAAACTTATTTGGCTATATAATTGTGTACTGTATATTTTTCTTTATTTATATCATATTTTAAAAGCTTAACAGCAAAATTAATGTGTATTCATTAAAACTTAGAGAATACAGAAAATACACAGGGAGGAATTTTAATTTTAAAAAGCTATAATCCTGCCACTAAAGACAACTGCTGAGATATTTTTATTTTATTCCTTCCAAGTGTCCTTTTCATGCATACATACACATGCTCAAATATATGTGTGTGTATGTGTACTAGTCGTGCCTGACTCTTTGCAACCCATGGACAGTAGCCTGCACCAAGCTCCTCCATCCATGCGATTTTCAATGCAAGAGTACTGGAGTGGGTTGCTATTTCCTTCTCCAGGGAATCTTCCCAACCCAGGGATCGAACCCAGGTCTCTCACATTGTAGACAGATGCTTTATCATCTGAGCCACCAGGGAAGTCCATATAGACATATGCTACTACTACTACTAAGTTACTTCAGTCGTGTCTGACTCTGTGTGACCCCATAGATGGCAGCCCACCAGGCTCCCCCATCCCTGGGATTCTCCAGGCAAGAATACTGGAGTGAGTTGCCATTTCCTTCTCCAATGCATGAAAGTGAAAAGTGAAAATGAAGTTGCTCAGTCGTGTCCAAACCTCAGCGACCCCATGGACTGCAGCCTTCCAGGTTCCTCTGTCCATGGGATTTTCCAGGCAAGAGTACTGGAGTGGGGTGCCATTGCCTTCTCCAATATAGACATATAAACTAACTCAAAAAAACATATTTTGAGTGTCAGGTAATGTTCTAGACCAGGTGTTGGCAAACTACAGCCCATATGTCAAATTCAACTACTTCCTATTTTGTAAATAAAGTTATATTGAAACACAGATTTCTCAGTTTCACACTCATTCACTTACATATTTTTATGACTATATTTGTGCGAGTTATTAGCTGTGGCAGGGACTGTATAGCCCACGGAATATTTAATATCCTACTCTTTACAAAAAAAAAAAACACAAAAAACAAAAAACCCTGACTTAGACTCTGAAGACCTAATTTTTAACAAAGTAAAGTCTTGGCTTCCTAGGACTTAATAGTTTGATGAGGGATACAGACATAACCAAGTAGGTTTAAAATATGTCTGGTTGTGATGTATACTATGAAGAAAGACAAACAAGAGTATGGGGACGGCTGAAGGCCACAGTTTTAGACATGATGGTCAAAGGAAAAGTGGAGCAGGTCCCTAAAGAAAGTGAAAGATCAAGCCTTGCAAATATCTAGGGTAAAAACAATTGAGGCAAACAAGAAAGCACACAAATTGTCCCTAAGATCTATGTGTACCTCATGTGTTTAGGGTAGAACAAGGATGCATATGGAGCTAGAGTAAAACAAGGGGAAGAATAGCAGGGGATGAGGATAGAGAAGCAGGTAGGTGCCAGGACATGAGTTAGGGTTTCATTCCAAATATGATATATAAGTTAATATTGTGCACTAGTATTACACAACAGTGAAAAGTATGAGATGTTGAAGTGTAACATATCTAATTCAAATCCTGACTTTGCTACTTGCTATATGAATCATCATGAACATGTTATATAAACTCTTTTAGCCTTCTTTTCCTTTAAATGAATAATTTAATTAATAATATCTACCTCATATGATTGCTATAAAGTACTTATAGCCTCAAACTTTGGCACAAAATAATCATTCTATAAATGGTAGCAATGGACTTATCTATATCCATGAGGTGTAATGAAAACATAGGCACACACTCTCAGAACTACAAATACATGAGGAAGTAGAGCACAGTAAAAGGGAAGAAATTAGACTATTAAGAATCCAACTTTGGCTTTACCTTTCATAAGTTGTGTGATCATTTGTAAGCTATTTAACATTTTTGATCTGCAGTTTCTTCATCTGTAACATACTGAAAATTATGGTACTTGCCCCAAAGAATATGCTCTGAAGATTAAAGGAATGAGCACATGGCAAGTTCTTAGGACATTATCTGGCAAATAGGAGTTACTATGCACAGGGGAGGCACTAGCAAATATGGTGCCTTGGTGCAAACTAGGAAAAAGTCCTTCTTCTTCAAGACACTTTTCTCCCATCTGTTAGAAAATCATTCTAATATGTTGACTTGGCTAGAATAAGACATTTTACTATTGTTGTTTTTTAAAAATTATTTGAAATAAAGTATAATATGGCACTTAATTTTCATTTCTTTAACTATTCATGAAATTATTTTTCTTTATACCCTGGCTGCTTATGAATAATTTGTTGTCACATCTGCTAATTATGTTTTCATGTTTTTTGTCTATTTTTCTACTGTGGTTTCTCTTGTGTTCCCTACTAATTTGTAGTGACTCTATTAGGGTATTAACTCTTTGTCATGTTCTTAACAAATATTTTCTCCAGATTCCTTATAAGTTTATGTGTTAATCTCTGCATAATAATTAAAGCATCAATCATTCCAAGCAGAGGTAAAAACAAATACTTTGGCAGAGCTAAAGCAAAGAGTTTTGCAAAGGGTGTGGGGTTGGGGAGTGGTAGGAAAGGAGAGAGGAAATTATGAAAAAACACTGTAATGTGTTGATCCTTGTATGCTTAAAGTGTTTGGATTTTATTCTACAGAGAATAAGAGACCAAGAAGAATGTTAAACTGGGAAGTGACAAGCTCAGATCAAGTTCATCTTGCCAGCTAGTGTGAAAAATGGATTTGTAGGGAGGCTAGAATATTCACAGCATAGGTAAAGCTGTCTCTCAGTGTAACATCTGTTCACAGTAGCAAAAACAACCAATAAACAACAGAGCATCCCCCAGGGTGCAGCTAATGAATGGAATAGGGCCAGAGGCTGCTGATGCTGCTGCTGCTAAGTCGCTTCAGTCGTGTCCGACTCTGTGCGACCCCATAGACGGCAGCCCACCAAGCTCCCCCGTCCCTGGGATTCTCCAGGCAAGAACACTGGAGTGGGTTTCCATTACCTTCTCCAATGCATGAAAGTGAAAAGTGAAAGTGAAGTCATTCAGTCGTGTCCGACTAGTAGCGACCCCATGGACTGCAGCCTACCAGGCTCCTCTGTCCATGGGATTTTCCAGGCAAGAGTACTGGAGTGGGGTGTCATGGCCTTCTCCGAGGGCCAGAGGAGAACCCTACTTTTCATCAGACACCATATTCAGCAGCACCTGTGTATTTCTAGCATCAACTGCAGTAACATAGGTGACATCTGTACCAAGAGCAGAAACCACAGCAACAAGCAGTCAGGCAAATGTAACATGAGGTCATCTCTATATATTAGTCAGTGCTTACACAGGAAGTGTCAAAGCAAATAGCAAATTCTTGTTAGGCTCTTAAAGACAGTTGCGATTTTGGCATCAAATGATTTTGGTGAACTCTCCTAACACAACCTCTGATATAGCTTTGGCCTCCTAAGAATTCATCTATGTACTGATCTCAATAGTACTATCTTCTAAATGGTCTGCATTGAGTCTCATTTTTCTCATTATTGTCTCATAATTTCCTTAGAAATGCATTTAAAAATTTTGTTAATGTTGGCGAAAAAATGTTACCTGCCATATCAGCAAAAAAGGGATGTTGTGGCCGTTAAGCCATAGTCACTATCCCCACCCCGATGGTGAGCCCCGAGGGAACTCAAGAAGGAGACAAATAGGCTGAATTTTGTCTTGGCCACTGCAGCCACCTCTCAGAGAGCATACTGTGGAATTCAGGATGGGAAAGGACAGGATACTGGCCGCAGAAAGCTAAGATGCACATCCAAGTAATGACATCAATGAGCCCAAGTGCTAATTTCATTAATTTGACATGTATGACTTTCTTTAATTAACAGTAATCTTTTGTAGTACTGACTACCTGGCTTTTGTGGCAAAAACTCCTATATATACTGGCTCCTCCCTTACCTCTTTGGAGCAGTCTCTCAGAGATACCTGAGAGATTGTCTTCTAGGCTTAAATCTTCAGTTTTGTTCAGTGAATAAAACATAATTCTCAACTCTTAGCTTTTGCATGTTTTTTCAGTTGATATTAATAATATTCACTTTCATAGTTTATTATACTGTTGATAAAGAATGTAGTCTATACTATTTCTATTTATTAATGTTTTTCTTGTGCCTTCATAAATGATCAACTTTGTCAAGATTACATGGTTGTTTGAGAACAAAGGATGTTTTCTACTTGTCAGAGATGTCTTCTGTGACTAACATCAATATAGTGAATCCAGTGATTCTTTAATTTTAAAATAGTTAAATGTTCAATTTTTTGCTTTTAATTTTCATGAGTCACTTTGTTTGTAGTATGCCCTTGTAGACAGTATACTGTACTTGGAACTTATATCCATTTAGTCGGATAAACTATTATTTTAATTACTGAGTACATCTGCTGCTAAGTCACTTCAGTCCTGTCCGACTCTGTGCAACCCCATGGACTGCAGCCTTCAGGCTCCTCCTTCCATGGGATTTTCCAAGCAAGAGTACTGGAGTGGGGTGCCATTGCCTTCTCCAATATATATTGTTTCCTGTTTTTCAGAGCTTTTCTTGATCACCCTTTTGTCTTCAATCTTTTGCTTTTATGTAATGTTTTCACTTACAGTTCTCTCCACTACCAAGTTAATTTGGAAGGTAGACAGTAAACTTTTAGTTCAACTGGGTCTTATTTTAGGTTTGAAAATGCATACTTAAGCCTCAATTTCTCTAATTATAAAATAATAAACCATTTCTAATGATGCAACCTAGGTAAGTTGAGAAAATGATCACATTCAATTTTCAGCCCCTCACACTGCCCAAGATCTGACATTTTCCAGTTTTTGTTACTGTGATATGGAAAGTTTGTCCCAGTTACATGTTATAATTATACTATTTTTTCATTATCTATTTTCTAACAAGAATTATATTTGCATTATTTTGTAACCATATTTGCATATTAATTTGGGTTTAAACCTATTTTTTTTATCATTTTTCAGTTGGTTTTTTTTTTTTTTTCAAATATTTTTCTAGGAAGAACACATACTGACTTTCCCCATCTATAGAAAACCTTATTTTTGCTTAGCTGCTTATATGATTCTTCCTTTATCCTCAAATATGAGAATGCCCACCAAAAATATGGTAGATACTGATTGTATTTCACTAATTATACCTCATCTAAAGTGAACCCTTTTGATATCCAGATACAGTTCTTCTGTTCAATAAAAATGTTTTCAATTATATCCTTACAACATAACTCAGATGTCCCCAAGTTTTATCTTCCTACAGCTATGAAAGTTCGCATTCAAATCCTACCACCAAAAATAAGACTATGCTTCCTCCCTCTGAATTGTGATCAGTCTGCAGGAGGTTCCCATAGCAGTATTAATGCTTACTAAGGCAGAGTTGCCAATTTATGTAAAGCCCCATTTTTCTTTTTCACAATGATAAGCTTGATGCTAGGGGCATTCGCTGGTCACCAGAGCAACTCTGAAATCAAGTTACAGTCCTGTTTGTTAATTATGTATAAATTTAGGCCCATAATTGAGAGCTCTAAGTCTCAGTGTCTTCAATTGTAAAATTGGACTAATTATGATACCATAGCTATAGGATCATCATCTAAAGGCATAATAAGTTAATACATACATTATACCTAATGCTGTCCCTGGTGAATTACAGGCAACTCATAAACATTGATTTTACTTAAAATTATTACATGGTGCTCTAACTTGAACAACTTCTTTCCTTTGTTCAGTCTTGTATAACCAGGCCAGGCTCTATCTTCTCTATGGTAAATTCATTCTTAGAAACACAACTGTACTTCCCACAATGTTGCTTTTGGTCAGTAGTCTTCCCCACAGCTCACCACTCAGGGTCTGAGTCCTTTAGAAATGCCTGTATGTATCTAACTCATCTTGTTCATGTGTTCATTTGTGTTCAAAGACTACAAGTGTGTAACTCTAGACTAGACCTCTTTACAGAACTTCAGATGTCGAGATCTAGCTGCATACTTGATATCTCCATTTGATATATACAAATAGGTATCTCAGGCTTAACATGACAAACCCCAAACTATTGGTTTCCACCTACCCACAAATTTGCTCCTACCCCCTACTTCATCATGTTCCCCATATCAGTAAACAACACCAGCAATGTTTCTTTAACTTCATTTATGGTACCTCTTTTTCACATAATTTTTTAACTGTAAATTATACTTTTATTTGCTGGCTTTCTGGGTAGTTTTCCAGCTCTTTTATTTTATTAACTCTTCATCTCTATCTTGTCCATTGAGGTTTCTAATTTCACTGGAAATATATTTTTCCTTTAAGATGTACAATTTGACTCTATAGTTTCTCATTCATAAAGGATTATTTAGTCAGGCATAGTCTGCTTTCATCCTGGGATTTAAAATTCCTCTAAAAGTGGCTTTACACTTGATTATGTGAGGTACCAGATGTCAATATTCCTTACCAATTTTGTTAATAATGTCTTAAATTGTAGAACTAGCACTGTAACAATTTGGTTGCCACATGTAAAGGGCACAGTTTTGGAAGGGAGCACAAGAATTGATGTACCTGGAAAGAAAAAGGGGAAGGGGAATCTTCTCAATGGCTGTGGGGAAAGATGACTTGCTGCAAAGCAAGCCCATTATTTTAAGCACCATGAATCTAAGAATATAAAGCTGAAAGTATACTGGAGATTAACTACTTTTATGCAAAATAACCTTCAGTTAGATGAGGAAACATTTTTCAAGTTAACATGAATGAAATTTCAAAAATATGAGAGGGATATAAAATATTCTTTAGGATCCCAGGTCTTACGAGCCAAATTTCATGCTATTTCCATCCAGAATTCTTATAGAAGAATGCTGTACCTAAGTAAGGAGTTTCTACCTCCTTTCCAAGCATTCACTTTAAAGGATGCATCTACCACTCTGCAAACCCATATTGCCTGGTATACATACACAGCAAGTTGACCTTTATGTCTATGAAAATCTTAAAGAAATCAAGTAAAAGAATAATTTTAAAAAGACATAAGAAAAAAAGAGTACATATACTTTCTGTAATAGTCTAGAAAATGGTTCCCAAAGATATGGTTCCTTATACTTGGATATATAAATGTTATCTTACTTTCGCGTGTGCATGCATGCTAAGTCACTACAGTTGTGTCCGACTCTTTGAAACCCTATGGACTGTAGCCCACCAAGCTCCTTTGTCCATGGGATTCTCCAGGCAAGAATACTCAAGTGGATTGCCATGCCCTCCTCCAGGGGATCTTCCTGACCCGGTGATCAAACCTGCATCTCTTATGTCTCCTGCATTGGCAGGCAAATTCTTTACCACTAGCACCACCTGGGAAGCCCATCTTAGTTGCAAAGGAGTCTTTTCAGATATGTTTAAGTTAAAAATCTTATCCTGCTATTATCTAGGCAAATTCTAAATACAATTACACTGTTCTTATGAGAGAAGCAGAGAGAGATTTGCCTAAGAGAGAAGAGAAGGCAATGTGACTATAGAGGCAGAGAATGGGTCATGGTTACAAGCCAAGGAGTGCTGGCAGCCACCAGAAGCTAGAAGATAAAAGAAACATTTTCCTCTGAAGCCTCTGGAGAAAACATATCCCTGCTGACATCTTAATTTCTGACCACTGAAAATGAGCTCATATTTATGACCTCTAAAACTGTGAGAAAATACATTTATTCTTTTAAGTCACTAATTTTGTGGTAGTTTGTCAAACAGTCCTGCTGCTGCTGCTGCTGCTAAGTCATGTCAGTCGTGTCTGACTCTGGGTGACCCCATAAATGGCAGCCCACCAGGCTCCACCATCCCTGGGATTCTCTAGGCAAGAACAATGGAGTGGGTTACCATTGCCTTCTTCAATGCATGAAAGTGAAAAGTGAAAGTTAAGTCACTCAGTGGGGTCCAACTCTTTGTGACCCCATGGACTGCAGCCTACCAGGCTCTTCTGTTCATGGGATTTTCTAGGCAAGAGTATTAGAGTGGGCTGCCACTAGCTTCTCTGTCAAACAGTGCTAGGAAATTACAATACGCACACATAACGTATTAACATAGAGCAGGAAGCAATAAAACCAGTGAAAGTGTTTAAAGTGTTAGTCGCTCAGTCATGTCCAAACCTTTGCGACTCTATGGACTGTAGCCAGCCAGGCTCCTCTGTCAATGGCATTCTCCAGGCAAGAATACTGGAGTGGGTAGCCATTCCCTTCTCCAGGGGATCTTCCTGCCCCAGGTATCAAACATGCATCTCCTGCCTTTCCTGCACTGCAGGCAGATTCTTTATTGCTGAGTCCGGGGAAGCCCCTCAATGTTGTAAGGATACAATAAGAAGAGGGCCATCTGTAAAGTAAGATGTGGGTCTTTACCAGACACTGGATCTTCCTACACACTGATCTTGGACTTTTCAGCATCTAGAACTGTGAAAAATAAATGTTTGCTGTTTAAGTCACAAGCAACATGGTCTATGGTAATTTGTTATAGCAGCCTGAACTAAGACAACAACTAATGACCATATGCGAGAGTACCAATGAAGAAACAGGCAGCAGGAAATGAGGTTGCTGAACATCAAATTTTGGAAAAATTTAGAAATAGTTCTCAGGAAATTCAAGAATTTCCCAAGAAGGTGAGCTTCCCTGGTGGCTCAGAGGTTAAAGCGTCTGACTCCAATGCAGGAGACCTGGGTTTGATCCCTGGGTCAGGAAGATCCCCTGGAGAAGGAAATGGCAACCCACTCCAGTATTCTTGCCTGGAGAATCTCATGGACAGAGGAGCCTGGTAGGCTACAGTCCACGGGGTCACAAAGAGTCAGACATGACAGAGCGACTTCACTCACTTCACTTGGGAAATTCAGATTCATTGAATCTTCTGTTCATAATAATTCTGCTGCAATATGTATTAGTTTACACTTTGGAAGTCAAAAAGTTTTTTTGAAAAGGAACCTAAAATCTAACTGATACAGAATGATAGCATGTTGGCTCATGAAAGCACTATTGGACATCATTCAGTTTACCATGCCATTTTAGAAATTGGGAAACTAAGGTGCATAATGGTAAACCAATTTGTCTAATGTAATCTAGTTAGCTAGTTTCAGGTCTGAAGATAGTAATTTCAATCTCCTGACTCTTTAGTTCAGTACTTTGCTGACATATCAAAATGTGGAAAGATGAGGAATATGAGAAATGGTCTCAGAAATATTCTACTAGATATTATTATGGCTCTCTTGTTATGGTCATCTTAATTTGAATTCCGTTTCCTTATTTTGTACAGTTCTGTGGGCTGCCATCCCGCATGGGGGTAGAAGGAGAAGAATAAGTGTTCAAAATAGAGTCAATCCTCTAACCCCTTATTCACAGTTTGCTGATTCAGCTACTTATTCAATTCAAATTTTTTCAGCTAGCATATGTTATATATCACTGATAGTAGTATTTATTTGAGGAAAACAAGATATTATTGAAAATATGATCTTGCTTTCCCTAGAAGATACACCAGAGGAAAAATGTCTAGATTTCACAAAGCAATGGCATAATTTTATGGCAATTAACACCACAAACAAAAAGAAACAAGTAGAAATTTTGCCATGAAATGATCAGTCCTTTGGAGTAATCATGCAATAAACTGATTATATAATCCCAAGATGAAAAGTGGATGAAATGAATCTAGAAAAGTGTTGTACAACAAAAATAATAGTTTTACTCAATAATAGAACACACTTATTTGTCAAGAAAAACTATGCTTTCTCTGACTCCCAAGATCCGTGTGACTAAATTCTGAATATCATTATCTATATTAACCATCCAGGGGTGGCAGCAACCCTCAGATTAAATTCTCTATGTCTCCCTACAGTGACTACTTCCTAAAGAAACCCATTGTCCTTCGTTTTCCTCTTTACCTTGCTCAGGACTGTAGTAAGACATGACTGGAGGAAGGACTGATTATGAAGTAAGGAAAGTGATGACTACAGATGCCACTGTCTAGTATAAAATCAGAAGCAGCTCCATCCGGGCCCCAGCTCTTCACTACTCTCTTATCCCTCACCTCCTGACAAACAGGTACACTCAAGTAAAATCATGCTGCTCATCTCAGAACCCAAATTCCTTTTCTAAAAATGTCCCCAAATAATTAGGTCCAGTTTTAACAATAATAGTGTGTGCTCAGTCACTTCAGTCATGTCCAACTCTTTGCAACTCCATGAACTCTAGCCCACCAGGCTCCTCTGTTCATGAAATTCTCCAGGCAAGAATTCTGGAGTGGGTTGCCATTTTCTTCTCCAGAGGATCTTCCTGACCCAGGGATTGAACCCGGGTCTCCTGCATTGCAGGCAGATTCTTTACTCAATTGTTGATCAACTATTGTTCAATAAAAATATATATATAAAACCTGATTTAATCCTTACCATGATACACTGTTAGATTTTATCATCCTTATTTGATATTATTAAGTCATGTGTTTTACTTTTTTGTGTATCTTGTCACAAATTACCAAAAATATTGTGGCTCAAAACAGCATAACTTTATTCTCTCACAATTCTGGAGGCCATAAATCTGAAATCATGTTCAGTGGTCAGAAATGAAGATGTCAGCAAGACCATGCTCTCTCTAGTGGCTCCAGAAGAAAATTTTTCTTTTCTCCTTCAGGCTCTGGTGGCTGCCAGCACTCCTTGGCTGTGGCCACATAACTCCAGTCTCTACTTCCATGGTCACCTCACCTTCTCCTCTTCTGTAATCAAATATCCCTCTGCTTCTTTATAAGAATGCATGTGGTCATATTTAGGGTCTACCTGGATAATCCAGAATAATCATTTCACCTCAAGACCTTTTACTTAATCACATCTGCAAAAGAAAGGAAGAAGGTAGTAAAGTTCCTGGGGTCAACAGCACACAAAAAAAGACATATATATTGATACTTGGAAGTATGAGTCAAGAAATAGAAGGTGCCATCCTTCTTAAGCCTCTTAGAATCCTCCTTATACTTGCTCTTAGCCTCCACCCTGCTGCAGCCTATACCATAAGACCTGGAGACATGTCCAACTGTTTATACCTAGAGGCATACTCCCCACAATAACTGTATTGCAAGAAGATTTTACTTAGTGTTACAGGTTTGTGTTCCCCAAAATTGTAAGTTGAAGTCCCTAATTTCCTAGAATCTGACCTTATTTTGAAAGAGTTGAATACATAATTAGTTAAGATGAATAGGATAGCCCTAATCCAATAGACTGTTGTCTTTATAAAAAGAAAGTCAGGTGAAGAGAAAGAGACAGAAACAGAGGGAAGATGATGTGAATACATACGAAGAACATCATCTATAAGGCAATGAATGCTAAAGATTGCAAGCAAACTCCCAGAAGCTAGGAGAGAGGCATGGAACATATTTTCCTTCACAGCCCTTAGAAACACTGTGATCTCAGATTTCTAGCCCACAGAACAGTGAAACAATAAATTTTTGTTGTTTAACCCACTCAATTCATGATACTTTGTTATGGTAGCCCTAGGAAACTAACACAGTTAGTGTAGGTTTAACTTTTATAGAAAATAGACCCTCAAACATATAAACACAATAGAAATTTATTTATCATTCATGTGACATTCCAAGGTGAGTATTTTTGGTTTGAGGCTGTGTCTCTTCCACGTGATATTTCAAGGACCCAGAGACCTTCCATCCTTTAATTTTCTCACTATGTCTCATTATCGTCTGTATATAGGTACCCAAAAGGGAAAGAGCATGGAGGGGAAAACCCATTTCTTAAAAATGTTGGCCCCAAAATGTCATACATCATTTCTGTATACATTTCGATGGTGAGAACTCAGTCACATGGTAACATTTAACTGCAAGGAAGGCTGGAAAAGCAGTTTATCAGTGGGTATAGGATGAGGAAGAGAGTGATTTTTGGTGAAAAGTTAGTCTCTTGCTACATGTTTCATCAGGAAATTTGGAGATTACAGTTCAAGGAAGGTTCTGGGGTTGGCCTCAGAAACTCATTCCTATAGTTAGCTTCCCTTTTATGACTGATATACATAATTTGAGGAAACAAGCCTCAAAAGAACTCCCTAAAGAAAATTTTCTTTAAAAATTTTGGTTTACTACTTGATTCATTCTTTCAAGACTTTTTGAGCATCTACTATGGTCAGGCAATACCGAAACAGCTGAAAACAAGATAAAGTTCTTGACTCCATAGTCTTTACATTCTAATGGAAGGAGAAATTTAATACACCAACAGATATAGAATATGTCGGGTGCAGATAAGTACTGTGTGGAAGAATTTAAAAAGCAAGCTAGGAATATAGGAAATGACAGAAGTAGAATGCTGTTTTATATATGTTGGTCATAGAAGCTGTCTCTGGCAAAGTGATAGATGTATGAACAAAAACAGAGTTAGCTATATGGATGCCTTGGAGAATATTCCAGGCTGAAAAGAAAACTATTTCCAAAACCATGATATGTGAGTGTGTTTAAGATATTTTATGGCTAGAAAGAAAAAAGGAATGGCATGAACAAGAGGAAGAGACATAAGAGGTGATGTCAGAGAAATACATAAGGACAGACCAAGGAGGGCCATAGAGGTCATGTTAAGAGTTTTGCAAATTAGTCTATGTGTGAAATGGAAACTGTTTATGAGCTTTGAGCTGAAAAGTGGCAAGCTCTGACATTTTTAAAGGATATTTCAAGGTACTGTGTGGAGAAGAAATAGAGGCACTAGGATGCAAGCAGAAAAAAATAGTTAGAAGGTTATGACAATAATCCAGGGGAGATATGGCAATGGATTAAGCCAGGATGGTAGTGGGGGACCTGGTAAGAAGTGATTGCATTTTGGATATGTTGTCAAAGTATAGTGTAATACATACAAAAATATGTTACCTAGATCCCCTCTGCAACCCAATGCACTCATTTCCCAGCTACTGAGAATACTGATGACTGAAGGGTCATATTAGCATTATCTAGAGACTCATGAAATTGGGCTTCCCAGTTGGTGCTAGTGGTAAAGAGCCCACTTGCCAATGCAGGATACTTAAGATATGTGGGTTCAATTACTGGGTCAGGAAGATTCATTATGGGGGGATGCATGGCAACCCACTCCAGTATTCTTGCCTGGGGAATTCCACAGACAGGGGAGCCTGATGGGCTATAGTCCATAAGGCCACAAAGAGTGGGACATGACTGAAGCAACTTAGCATGCACGCACACAGAAACTCACGAAACTACTTTTCTCAGGGTCACAACCCCTCCTAGGTGCTGGTCTGCAGATAGTGCCTGGGCAATGTAAGGATACAAAGCCCTTGACCCCCTTTATATCTATTACATTTAACCTATTCAGTCTCCAACTGATAAATATCCACATTGCTTCAAACTCTTGTCTTATATATAAGTACCGCAGTGGACTGCTTTGTATGTGCCCTTTGAAGAGCCTGTATAGGGAATATTTTGGGATTATATCCCATAGTTGAATTTCTATATTAGAATATATTTCCTTTAAATTATGTCAGACTTCTGCACAAAATGACTACAATAAACTATCTGGACATCTGTAATGCCTGAAGGTTTCTGTATTTACTTATTTCTGTCAATAAAAAATGGCAACCTACTCCAGTATTCTTGCCTGGAAAATTCCATGGACAGAGAAGCCTGATGGACCCTAGTCCATGGAGTCAAAAAGAGCTGGACACAACTGACCAACTGAGCACAACAGAAAGTGACAGATGGTTGTCCTTTCATGTTCTTTCACTACTACAGGGTGAAACATGTATACTATCATGTAAGAAATGAATTGCCAGTCTATGTCTGATGCAGGATATGGGATGCTAGGGGGTGGTGCACAGGGATGACCCAGAGAGATGTTATGGGGAGGGAGGTGGGAGGGGGTTCATATTTGGGAACGCATGCACACCCGTGGTGGATTCATGTCAATGTATGGCAAAACCAATACAGTATTGTAAAGTAAAATAAAGTAAAAATAAAAAATTTAATAAAAAATATATATAGCCATATAATATGGTAGGCTTTTAAAAAAATGGATTTCAATTAGGATTGAAATTTATAGATTGAGGATTGATTAGTCAACACTGTCCCATGCCATAAAGTCTGTAAAAATAGTTGAAAACTAAGACAAGAGCATTGGCTTTGGTAATTATAAGATAATTATAATAAGCAATGACAATAAAATATTGACAAATCAATCCAGGTTTCAAAATTGAATGGTAAAAACTTCCCGAGGTACTAACATTTTCAAAAGTTATAGAATAAAGGTACAGAGGCCTCAGCTAAGTGACAAAGTCACATAATTTTTAATGAAGAGAATTACACTGTCTAGTAAAAATAAAGGAGAGCACAAATCTTTGAAGAATATAAATTTATCAATGGTTTGTTAATAATAAAAGGGGAAAATGGACACTTGATTTCATCTTATGAAAGGAAAAAATTGAAGAGGGTATCTGAGAAAACGGGACATGCTAACTGGTGGTAACATTTTGCATTTGGATGTGTCAATTTAAGTCAAAGCCAAACAACTGAGGACCATTTGAAATGAAAGAAAATGTGCCTTTGCTTTTTAGGATAAATAGTATGGGATTTGATCATATCGCAAGTCCACCCCTCCTACCAGTCTCACTGTGGTTCAATCTTTATGTCTTTAACTATACAGTATCTTTTCTGGAAGGTCTCAGTCTTTTTCAGCGCTGGTTGTTCTGCAGATTGTCATGAAAGGAGATGAGCTTAGGCCCCCTCTACTCTGCCATCTTGGCCACTCTCCAGAACAAATACTATGAAATGGCTGCATTTTCAGCATGGATTTAAGGCTATATATATATATATATATATATATATATATATATATACACACACCAAAATAATATTTCAATAAAACCATAGCATTATTGTGTCAATGAGACCAGGATATTAAAATGCATCTAATATTCTTGTATCAGATTCATTACTGTGACTCTCAAATAGGTACTCTGGCCTCTTCTGATCAAGATCATGTAGAAGGCAGGAAAATATGACTCAGTTCAGTTCAATCACCCAATTGTGTCCGACTCTTTGCTACCCTATGAATCGCAGCGTGCCAGGCCTCCCAGCCCATCACCAAGTCCCGAAGTTCACTCAAACTCATGTCCATTGAGTCAGTGATGTCATCCAGCCATCTTTTCCTCTGTCATCCCCTTCTCCTCCTGCCCCCAGTCCCTCCCAGTATCAGAGTCTTTTCCAATGAGTCAACTCTTTGCATGAGGTGGCCAAAGTACTGGAGTTTCAGGTTCAGCATCATTCCTTCCAATGAACACCCAGGACTGATCTCCTTTAGGATGGACTGGTTGGATCTCCTTGCAGTCCAAGGGACTCTCAAGAATCTTCTCAAAACACCACAGTTCAAAAGCATCAATTCTTCGGCGCTCAGCTTTCTTCACAGTCCAACTCTCACATCCATACATGACAACTGGAAAGACCATAGCCTTGACTGGACGGACCTTAGTCAGCAAAGTAATGTCTCTGTTTTTGAATATGCTATCTAGGTTGGTCATAACTTTCCTTCCAAGGAGTAGGTGTCTTTTAATTTCATGGCTGCAATCACCATCTGCAGTAATTTTGGAGCCCCACAAAATAAAGGCTGGCACTGTTTCCACTGTTTCTCCATCTATTTGCCGTGAAGTGATGGGACCAGATGCCATGATCTAAGTTTTCTGAACGTCGAGCTTTAAGCCAACTTTTTCACTCTCCTCTTTCACTTTCTGTGATAAGGGTGGCACTATCTGCATATCTGAGGTTTATAATATTTCTTCGGGCAATCTTCATTCCAGCTTCTGCTTCTTCCAGCCCAGGGTTTGTCATGATGTACTCTGCATATAAGTTAAATAAGCAAGGTGACAATATACAGCCTTGACGTACTCCTTTTCCTATTTGGATCCAGTCTGTTGTTCCATGTCCAGTTCTAACTGTTGTTTCCTGACCTGCATATAGGTTTCTCAAGAGGCAGGTCAGGTGGTCTAGTATGCCCATCTATTTCAGAATTTTCCACAGTTTATTGTGATCCACACAGTCGAAGGCTTTAGTACAATCAAATAAGATCTTTCCATTTCTATGTTATTTAGATCTTCTGTATGGAAAGTTCCTATAGACCCCTGAGAGTCATACAGAAAATTTATAGGAAAGCATATGGCACTGTCCCCTGAAATAAACGTTCCCAAATTTAAGTAACATTAAGGGTAGCTATTTTTTTGTTACATTTTTTGGGATTATTTTCTAAACCGGAGAATGCTACCACTCATAATTTTCATAACTAGTAAGTCATATTCTTTGCTATTCTAAACCTTTTCAGTGTAAATATCATGAGTCAAAATGAATGCTATTCTGGAGAAAAATCGGAAGCTTCGTTTCATTCTTTTTATAAAATCTGTTTTTTAAACAACTTTCATTTTTGCTAATGAAAGGAAACACTCATAGGCCAATTAAGGTTATGACAAAGTGTATGTTCTAAGTCCAAAATATAACTTAATTAATGAAAGGTGGCTTAAAATTATTCATGAAAGCATGACTATTTCAAGTAGAAGAATCAATATCCTGGGATTTTTAAAATTATTATTATCAAAACTCTGTGCTCAGGATCAAGGAGAAAAATCCAAATACATTCTCCAAACCAATCGTATATGACAGCCCACTTCTAATTAGCCCACTTCCAACTTTGCCATGCCAACAGTCTCTGATCAAAATATAGGAGAAGGTTTGTTTTTCTCCCACTCTGTAAAGCTTTTCCGCTCATGATTACTTTTGGATCTATGTCAAATATAAGTGATGGTAGCTGACCCCCTTCCTATAGCAAACTCTGAATAAATATTCTCTGCTTATTCTCATTTGGGTGGTCTCAGTTATTTCCACAAAGCAATGAATCTTGATTTGGTCCCCCATATCAAATGGGGCATTTTTAATTTAATGCCTTTTACCCCAAGGGAAAAGAAATTCTATACACTGCATTCTGCTCCCAGATCCAGATGCTTGGTTTCAAGTTTCACTTACAGAGAGATATTTATCTTATTTCTCAACACAGTTATGTTGTTCTCATTTTTCTCTTTTATCTATTCTATCTATGCATCTGGAATAGAGGACTCCAAAGCATGAGCATGTGATACCATCTTAACTAGAACTTCTACCCTTTACTTCAAAATTTTGAGGGAAGAGGTATATGACAGTAATGGACAATAGGCAGAGTTCATGGCTGCCTCATTCATGAGATGACATACAGATAATAATCATATTAATGAAGGTACAAGATGCTGACTTTTAAAAATAACTATTACACTGGTGATAATTATCATGAAATAATGGCTAATAGTGTGTGTTCAATAACCACTTAAATAAGGTAGAAGACAATTTCTTTTTTCTATTTGATTAGTCAGAAAAATGATTAGGATACAGAGTTTTTAATAAATAGTTAACATGTAAAAGTCAATATAAAACCTTTATTTTGGAGGGTTCCAAAATCACTGTAGATGGTGATTGTAGCCATGAAATTAAAAGGCACTTACTCCTTGGAAGGAAAGTTATGACCAACCTAGATAGCATATTAAAAAGCAAAGACATTACTTTGCCAACAAAGGTCCATCTAGTCAAGGCTATGGTTTTTCCAGTAGTCATGTATGGATGTGAGAGTTGGACTGTGAAGAAAGAAAGCTGAGCACCGAAGAGTTGATGCTTTTGAACTGTGGTGTTGGAGAAGACTCTTGAGAGTCCCTTGAAGTGCAAGGAGATCCAACCAGTCCATTCTGAAGGAGATCAGTCCTGGGTTTTCATTGGAAGGAATGATGCTGAACCTGAAACTCCAGTACTTTGGCCACCTCATGGGAAGAGTTGACTCATTGGAAAAGACCCTGATACTGGGAGAGATTGGGGGCAAGAGGAGAAGGGGATGATAGAGGATGAGATGGCTGGATGGCATCACCGACTTGATGGACATGAGTTTGGGTAAGCTCTGGGAGTTGGTGATGGACAGGGAGGCCTGGCATGCTGCGATTCATGCGGTCGCAAAGAGTCAGAAACGACTGAGCCATAGAACTGAACTGAACTGAACTGAACTGAACAATCAGTTTTAACCATAAAACACGGTTGAGTTTCAATGCAAAGAAATTCGTATAAGGACCCTGAAGACCTCTTGACTATAGCAATGAAGCAAGGAGAATACCCTGACATTACAAGATACCCAGTGGGAATGGTATTAGGACTCTTTATGTCAATTCTTCATAAAAATTAATGAAAAGAAAATATCTCAAATAAAGCACTCTTGTAGAGCAATGTTAGCTAAACACACACACACACACACACACACACACACACACCATGTTTCTGTGTGTGAGTTCCTGTGCAAGTGTGCACATAAGGTGGGTGGAATGGCGGGGTGGTGGGGAGGGAGAACGAACACCAACCGAAGAAACTGTTAAAACAGAGATTCAGTATACATGAATGATTTTTCTTGCAAACATCTCTGAGCTCTCCTACCACAAAAACAATCAGTTGTTTAATGTGACAATCACCTTTCCTGCCAGTTCAGCAAAGCCTGAAAGTCACAACAGAAATGAATTCCTATGTTCTAAAGGCTTTCTTCACTATTAAAATTCAAGCCCCAGGAAATCTTACCACTGTAAAGGTAATGGGAAGAACTTAGGCAAGTTACTTAACTTCTCTGAGCCTCAGTTTAGTAAAATATAAAATAGAAATTATGCTATCTGCCTAATAAAGAAGTTGTAAAGATTGAATGAAATAACGCATGTGTATACATGTATCTATAGACATATGCATGCTATAGACTGAATATTTGTCAGTTCAGTTCAGTTCAGTCATGTCCAACACTTTGCGACCCCATGGACTCCAGCATGCCGGGCTTCCCTGTCCATCACCAACTCTCAGAGCTTGCTCAGATTCACGTCCATCGAGTCAGTGAATATTTGCAACCCTCCCCCAAAATAACCTGTTGAAGCCTAAAACCCAGTGTGATAGTATTTGGAGATGTATGGCAAAACCAATACAATATTGTAAAGTAATTAGCCTCAAATTAAAATAAATAAATTTAAATTTAAAAAAAGGCAATCAGACCATATAAGTCATTAAGTCAGATAATGCCCTTATAAAATAGGCCCCAGAGGGTCCTTTGTGCCTTCTATCATGTGAGGTATATTTTCAATTATGAACAAGGAAATGTGCTTTCCTCAGACACAGAATTTGATGGTGCCTTAATCTCAGACTTCCAGTCTCCAGAACTAATGAGAAATAATCTTGTTTATAAGGAACCCAATTGGTGGTATTGTTACAGGACTCTGAATGGACTAAGATAGTGTGAATCACTATTGGCAGAGTGTATGCTCAGTAAATGATGATCTCAAACAGTGCAATTTTGCCCAACTGTTTACCCTTCTCAGGTATCTTCAGATACATAAATACTCTTGAATTTTGCATGCAACAAGCCTTTAACTTGCTCCTGCCTTCTCACCTCTGTTATCATCCTTTATTGTGTATGAATTCAAATCCTTTTCTAAGAAGCTATACTGAGGAGGGATTAAGGCTGTGAAAATATGGAATGTCTTCAAGGCAGAAAAGCTACTAAGGGAAAGGCCAGAACATATAAAGGTTGCATGGACTTGAAAATTTTGCCTTGTAATACATAAAATATCCTCAGATTTTCTTTTTTTCTATACAACTGCTTTCTTGTCATTCCACTATAAATGTGGTTAGTTAGCTTGTGATATACCTTAATCAGGATTTTACACTTCAGAGGAAGTTACTTAAGCATCTCCAAAATGGATATAACTATCTATATCCTGAGGATATGTTAACCAACATAAGGAACGTTGACAAAAACTTTTCATTGATGAAATAAATGCTGTTCAAGATATGTAAGCGGTTAGGACATTGCTCAGAGAAGGCAATGGCAACCCACTCCAGTACTCTTGCTTGGAAAATCTCATAGACAGGGAAGACTGGTAGGCTGCAGTCCATGCTCTAGGAGTCAGACGCGACTGAATGAGCGACATCACTTTCAATTTTCACTTTCATGCATTGGAAAAGGAAATGGCAATCCACTCCAGTGTTCATGCCTGGAGAATCCCGGGGATGGGGGAGCCTGGTGGGCTGCCATCTATGGGGCTGCACAGAGTCTGACATGACTGAAGAGACACAGCAGCAGCAGCAGCAGCAGCAGCAGCAGCAGCAGCAGCAGCAGCAGCAGCAGCAGGACATTGCTTAGGTCACACTGCCCCTGCAGTAACAAGATTTCAAAATCTGACAAGCTCAGCAACCTAATAGTTCTGATGCTATCCTTAAGGAGTAAAGTTCCAAACATTGGTTCTGTGTCACTTTATTGCATGTAAGACCCTTCCCTGAGCTATCTACAAAGCTGGCTGATTTAACCATTATGTGATAGTCAGAGGAAGTAACAGCAGAGAGTAGGACGCCCCCCTGAACTAAAAGAACAGGTAAAATAATTGTTTCTGCCTACTTTAGTTGACAAGTGTATCTTTGGCAAAATTGGATCTGAGATTTGCTTTCATATCACCTGACAGAAAGGTTGTGGGGAAGCAAACATATAAAGCACCAACTACTTCTAATTTCCAAAGGCTAGTGGAAAATGATAAAAGAACCTAGCAATTGCTGAATGGATAAATTAACTTAGGTCAGTTTGTAATACCTGGTGCAAACAAGTGGGTAGTTTTTACCTGGGTATAGATCAAAAGGAGGAAACAAATTGCTTCCCAAAGGAGATAAAATCTGGAAGCTATTAAGGGCGAATGAGCTTATTGACATTTCTAAGTTTCCACATTATATAAAGGGGAAAATAAAGCAACTTGGAGGGTATTAAGTTAGTCCACAGGATCACACTGTTAAAAGCAGGAAAAAGAATGGAGACCAAAAAGTCAGCCTAACATAAGGGGACAGTGATGACCATTCTGCTGAAGGTTTTGGCTTGGCATTAGGATTTTTCAGTTCAGTTCAGTCACTCAGTTGTGTCCGACTCTTTGTGACCACATGAATCGCAGCACGCTAGACCTCCCTGCCCATCACCAACTCTCGGAGTTCACTCAAACTCACGTCCATCGAGTCAGTGATGCCATCCAGCCATCTCATCCTCTGTCGTCCACTTCTCCTCCTGCCCCCAATCCCTCCCAGCATCAGAGTCTTTTCCAACTCTTCCCATGAGATGGCCAAAGTACTGGAGTTTCAGCTTTAGCATCATTCCTTCCAAAGAAATCCCAGGGCTGATCTCTTCCAGAATGGACTGGTTGGATCTCCTTGCAGTCCAAGGGACTCTCAAGAGTCTTCTCCAACATCACAGTTCAAAAGCATCAATTCTTTGGCACTCAGCTTTCTTCACAGTCCAAATCTCACAACCATACATGACCACAGGAAAAACCATACCCTTGACTAAATGGACCTTTGTTGGCAAAGTAATCTCTGTTTTTTAATATGCTGTCTAGGTTGGTCATAACTTTGCTTCCAAGGAGTAAGCGTCTTTTAATTTCATGGCTGCAATCACCATCTGCAGTGATTTTGGAGCTCAAAAAATAAAGTCTGACACTGTTTCCACTGTTTCTCCATCTATTTCCCATGAAGTGATGGGACCGGATGCCATGATCTTAGTTTTCTAAATGTTGAGCTTTAAGCCAACTTTTTCACTCTGTTCTTTCACTTTCATCAAGAGGCTTTTAAGTTCCTCTTCACTTTCTGCCATAAGGGTGATGTCATCTCCATATCTGAGGTTATTGATATTTCTGCTGGCAATCTTGATTCCAGCTTGTGTTTCTTCCAGCCCAGCATTTCTCATGATGTACTCTGCATATAAGTTAAATAAGCAGGGTGAAAATATACAGCCTTGAAGTACTCCTTTTCCTATTTGGAACCATTCTGTTGCTCCATGTTCAGTTCTAAATGTTGCTTCCTGACCTGCATATAGGTTTCTCAAGAGGAGGTCAGATGGTCTGGTATTTCCATCTCTTTCAGGATTTCCCAAAGTTTATTCTGATCCACAGAGTTAAAGGCTTTGGAATAGTCAATAAAGCAGAATAGATGTTTTTCTGGAACTCTTTTGCTTTTTTGATGATGCAACAGATATTGGCAATTTGATCTCTGTTTCCTCTGCCTTTTCTAAAACCAGCTTGAACATCTGGAATTTCATGGTTCATGTACTGCTGAAGAATGGCTTGGATAATTTTGAGCATTACTTTACTAGCATAAAGGATTTTTAAGAGGTAAGAAACAGGGACTTATACCCTGCTCAAGGTAAAAATCATAGGAAATAATTTGACAAAGTGACAGAAAAAGGAACTCTGGCTCAGTTAATGGACACTAAATGTGTAGACATCATTATGTATTAAAAATAAAATTTGTAATTTAGGCAGTCTCCCCAGGAAATAAGGCTTAGAACATACTTGAAGCAGCCTAGAGACCCCTTCAAGATGAAGAAGCCCTCTCCTGCTCTCCATGAAATATTAATAGATATTTACAATCTGTTGAAAGAGGTGGCTCACAATTAATATAATGGATTTTATGGTAAGTGAGAGATGTCAAGATGCATCAAGCCCCATTGAAACTACAGTAGAGTCAGAATACCACAGCAAATGGAACTCATAAGCACCTCTCACTAAAAGGACTGCTCTGGTTGACATATTAGGGAAATTAGAACGCAGGAATGGATAGTAGATGCCCTAAACTTAGTAGATAAATGCTCATATGAGAGTAGATTTGTTTTAGTCACTCAACTGTAGAAAATGGAGCAATACATTAGCTAGAAGAAAGCAGAGATAATTTTTGAGAGAAAAAAAAAGTCTTAAAGGATAAAACTAGCAGGCAGTCAGATGAGATAGTTAAGAAAGTACCAAGAAAACAACCTTAGATTCCAGAGGCACTACCTCACAGGGCATCATAGAAGGCAGTGAGACTTAGAGGTAAGGTCCCTCCAGGCCAAATAAACGGAGCTAAGCTTGTCCCTAAATATCTCATGCTGAAAGGTAGTAGCCACCTAAAATTACAGTATTGGCAGTCTGGGAGTGAAGTAGGTCCTGATTACCCTGTACAATCCAAAAGGTCAGGAGAGGGAATTAGTTTACCTGTGGCTCCAAAGTGAGGACTACTCTGAAAAAGACAGAAATGTAAAAATAAATAATAATAAAAATAAAGATTTGGGTAATATGGATGCAATGGTAATGAAAACTAAGATTAAATTGGAAACAAGTAGCCAAGCAGGGAAACTGAATTGGTAGAAGCCAGAACTTTAGAATGAATAATTGGATTGGATAGATTAAAAAAATACCTTCACCATCTTAATATGATAAATAAGTTTAATATTTTTATGATTATGGTCAGAAGACTAAATGCCAACATGTCAAACTGCCTACTTCATAGCATATATTTAATGCAACTGCTATGGAAAGTGATATGGCAGGTCCTGGAAAAAATTAAACATAGAATTACCGTATGATCTAGCAATCTCACTTCTGGGTAATTATCCAAAGAATTTAAACCAGAGTCTTCAAGAGATCTTTGCCCATCCATATCCATAGAAGCATTATTCATAATAGCTAAATGGTGGAAGCAATTCAAGTGTCCATCAAAGGATAAATGGATAAACAAAATGTGGTCAATCCAAACAAAGAAATAGTATCCAACCTTAAAAAGGAAGGACATTTTGATGTATGCTATAACATGTATGAACGTTGAGGGTATTATGTTAGATGAAAAAGCCAATCACACCTACAGATGGATAGTAAACATAAAAAATGCTCAACATCACTTATTAGAGAACTGCAAATCAAAACTACAATGAGGTATCACCTCACACCGATCAGAATGGCCACCATCAAAAAACCTACAGGTAATAGTTGCTGGAGATGATGTGGAGAAGAGGGAACCCTCTTACACTATTGGTGGCAATATAAATTGATACAGGCACTATAGAGAACAGTATGGAGATTTCTTTAAAAATTAGGAATAAAACTACCATACTACTCAGCAAACCCACTACTGGGTATATACCCTAATAAAACCAGAGTTCTAAAAGACACATGTACCCCAATGATCACTGCAGCAATATTTACAATAGCTAGGACATGAAAGCAACCTAGATGTACATTGACAAATGAATGGATAAAGAACGTGGTACATATGTAGCAATGGAATATTGTTGCTGTTGTTCAGTTGCCCAGTTGGGTCTGACTTTTTGTGACCCCATGGACTGCAGCACACAAGGTTTCCCTGTCCCTCACCATCACCTGGATTTTTCCCAAGTTCGTGCTCATTGCATCGGTGGTGCTGTCCAGCCATCTCATTCTCTGACACCCTCTTCTCCTTCTTCCCTCAATCTTTCCTAGCATCCATCACAGACTTTTCCAATGAGTTATCTGTTCACATCAGATGACCAAAATATTGGAGCTTCAGCTTCAGCATTAGTCCTTCCAGTGAATATTTAGGGTTGATATACCTTAAGATTGACTGGTTTGATCTCCTTGCTGTCCAAGGGACTTTCAGGAGTCTTCTCCAGCACCACAGTTCGAAGACATCAATTATTTGGCATTCTGCCTTCTTTTTGGTCCAGCTCTCACAACTGTATGTGACCACTGGGAAGACCATAGCCTAGACTATACAGACCTTTGTCAGCAGGGTGATGTCTCTGCTTTTCAACCTAGACTCGCTTTCCTGCCAAGAAGCAATCATCTTCTGATTTCATGGCTGCAGTCACCATCCACAGTGATCTTGGAGCCAGGAAGAGGAAATCTGTCACTACTTCCACATTTTCCCCTTTTATTTGCCATGCAGTAATGGGGCCAGATGCCATGACCTTGTTTTTTTTTTTTTTTTTTTTAATATTTAATCTTAAGCCAGCTCTTTCACTCACCTCCTTCACCCTCATCAAGAGGCTCTTCAGTTCCTGTTCGCTTTCTGCCATTAGAATGATATCATCCACATATCTGAGGTTGTTGATGTTTCTCCCACCTATCTTGATTCCAGCTTGTAACTCATCCAGCCTGGCATTTCTCATGATGTGCTCAGCATATAGATTAAACAAACAGGGTGACAGCAGACAGCCCTGTCATATCCCTTCTCAATCTTGAACCAATCAGTTTTTCTATACAGAGTTCTAAGTGTTGCTTCTTGATCCACATTTAGTAAGTTTCTCAGAAGACAGGTAAGTTGGTCTGGTCTTCCTATCTCTCCAAGAGCTTTCCACAGTTTGTTATGATCCACACAGTCAAAGGCTTTAGTGTAGTCAATGAAACAGAGGGAGATGTTTTTCTGAAATTCCCTAGTTTCTCTATAATCCAGCAAATGTTGGCAATTTGATTTCTAGTTCCTCTTCCTTTTCTAAATTCAGCTTGGACATCTGGAAGCTCTTGGTTTGCATAATGCTGAGGCCTAGCATGCAGGATTTTAAACATGACCTTACTAGCATGGGAGATGATTGCAATTGTCCGATGGTTAGCACATTCTTTGGTACTACCCTTTTGGGGAATTGAGATGAGGATTGATCTTTTCCAGTTCTGTGGCCACTGCTGGGTCTTTCAGATCTTCTGACATAATGAATGCAAAGCCTTGACAGCATCATCCTTTAGACATTTGAATAGTTCTGCTGGAATTTTGATCACATCCACTAGCTTTATTAACAGCAGTGCTTCTTAAGAACCCCTTGACTTCACATTCCAGAATGTCTGGCTCTGGGTGACTAAGCACACCATTGTGTAATCTGGTTCATTAGGATCTTTCTTCCATACAGTTCTTCTCTGTATTCTTTCCATCACTTCTTGATCTCCTCAGTGTCTACTGGGTCTCTACCATTTTTATGCTTTATTGTGCCTATCTTTGGACAGAATGCTCCCTTGATGTTTTCAATTTTCCTGAAGAGATCGCTAGTCTTTCTTTCACCTTTTGTTTTCTTCTTCTGTTATTAAACATTGTTCATTGAAGGCCTTCTTGTCTCTTCTAGCTATTTTTTTAAACTCTGTGCCTAATTGCTTGCCTCTCTCACTTGCTTTTCACGTCTCTTCATTCTTCCACTATTCCTAAAGCCTCTTCAGATAACCACTTTCCCTTGTTGCTACTAAGCCATAAAAAGGAATGAATTTGAGTCAGTTTTAGTGAGGTGGATAAACTTAGAACTTGTTATACTGAGTGAAGTAAGTCAGAAAAAGAAAAACAAGCATCGTGTATTAATGTATACATATATATATATGGAATCTAGAAAGATGGTCCTGATGAACCTATTTGCAGGGCAGCAATGGAAATACGATATAGAGAACAGACTTGTGGACATGGAGAGGGGGAAGGAGATGGTGGGACAAATGGAGATAGTAGCATGGAAACATATATATTACCATGTAAAATAGATATCCAGTGGGAATTTGCTGTATGATGCAGGGAGTTGAGCTCAGTGCTCTGTGACAAACTAGAGGGGTGGGATGGGGTGGGAGGTTCAAGAAGTGGACATATGTATACCTATGGCTGATTCATGCTTATGTAAGGCAGAAATCAACACATTGTAAAGCAATTACTTTCCAATTAAAAGTATTTATTTTAAAAAGAGTAAAACCCAGTCACAAAAAAATAAATAATATGATACCATTTGTGAGCCACCTAGAGTAGTTAAATTCACAGTAACAAAATATACAATAGTAGTTGCCAAGGGTCAGGGAGTGTAGGAAATGGAGATTTGTTCAATTTGTACAGAGTTTCATTTTGCAAGATGTAAACTTCCTGGAGATCTGTTGCACAACAATATGAATGTACTTAACAATGCGGAATTATACATTTAAAATGGTTAAGATAGTAAGTTTTTATGTTACCTGCATTTGATCACAATTAAAACAAAACTCAAGGGGTAATTATTAAGTGAACATCTGTGTATTTACCATGCAAATTAAGAAATAAAATGTTACTAACAGAGAGAAAAAGAAAAATGCATATATCTAATAATCAACAAAAATGAATTATATAGGAAACAACCTGATACTTCTCAATATATAAAATATTTTAAAGACATAGAGGTGATCTGTAAAGCTATATCTCCATTTAATTCTCTAGGATATATGTTTTAAAAGACTTGCGTTAATTTTTGATTGTTAAAGCAGTGGGTGTTCTGGCTACGTTATCCAAATCACCAATGAATTAATTAAATCTCCTGAAAAATATTTAGCTGTAATTGACTTGCCTATATGTTTCTTAACATACCAACTCAAAAGGAAATTGAATTAACCTGACATCATTTTTGAAAGAATGTGATATGCTTTCGTCTTCCTCCAGTAGGGTTATCAACTTTAAAAAGCAAGTATTTTAATGGAGAGAATGGATAAGGAAGGAGGCAACAACAGTCTACATCAATTTAAAATAGCTGTCGAGCACAGTATACAATTACTGACAGCCTAGTAGTCAAGTATTTACTTTATTTTATTTTTTAATATAAATTTATTTAATTGGAGATGATTACTTTACAATATTGTATTGGCTTTGCCATACATTGACATGAATATGCCATGGGTGTACATGTGGTCCCCATTCTGAACCCCCCTCCCACCTCCCTGCCCATCTCATCCCTCTGGGTCATCCCAGTGCACCAGCCCCAAACACCATGTGTCATGCATTGAACCTGGACTGGCGATTAGTTTCATATATGATAATATACATGTTTCAATGTCATTCTCCCAAATCATCCCACCATCACCCTCTCCCATAGAGTCCAGAAAAACTGGTGTACACATCTGTGTCTCTTTTGCTGTCTCGCATACAGGGTTATCATTACCATCTTTCTAAATTCCATATATATGCATTAATATACTGTATTGGTGTTTTTCTTCCTGGCTTACTTCACTCTGTATAATAGGCTCCAGTTTCATCCACCTCATTAGAACTGATTCCAATGTATTCTTTTTAATGGCTGAGTAATATTCCATTGTGTATACGTACCACAGCTTTCTTATCCATTCGTCTGCCAATGAACATCTAGGTTGCTTTCATGTCCTGCTATTATAAACAGTGCTGTGATAAACACTGGGTCATTCTGGTTTCCTCAGTGTGTATGCCCAGCAGTGAGATAGCTGGGTCATAAGGTAGTTCTATTTGCAATTTTTTAAGGAATCTCCACACTGTTCTCCAGAGTGGCTGTACTAGTTTGCATTCCCACCAACAGTGTAAGAAGGTTCCCTTTTCTCCACACCCTCTAGAGCATTTATTGCTTATAGACTTTTGGATAGCAGCTATTCTGACTGACGTGAAATGGTACCTCATTGTGGTTTTGATTTGCATTTCTCTAATAATGAGTGATGTTGAGCATCTTCTCATGTGTTTGTTAGACATCCGTATGTCTTCTTTGGAGAAATGTCTGTTTAGTTCTTTGGTCCATTTTTTGAATGGGTCGTTATTTTTCTGGAATTGAGCTGCAGGAGCTGCTTGTATATTTTTGAGATTAATTCTTTGTCAGTTGCTTCATTTGCTACTATTTTCTCCCATTCTGAAGACTGTCTCTTCTCTCTGCTTGTAGTTTTCTTCATTGTACAAAAGCTTTTTAATTTTAATTAGGTCGAAGTTGTTTATTTTTGCTTTTATTTCCATTACTCTGGGAAGTGGGTCATAAAGGATCCTGCTGTTTTTTTATGTCAGAGAGTGGTTTGCCTATTGTTTTCCTCTAGGAGTTTTGTAGTTTCTGGTCTTATGTTTACATCTTTAATCCATTTTGAGTTTATTTTTGTGTGCTGATTTTATATCTTGCAACTTTACTATATTCATTGATTACCTCTAGTAATTTTCTGGTGGAATCTTTAGGGTTTTCTCTGTAGAAGATCATGTCATCTGAAAACAGTGAGAGTTTTAATTCTTCTTTTCTAATCTGGATTCCATTTATTTCTTTTTCTGCTCTGATTGCTGCGGCCAAAAATCCCAAAACTATGTTGAATAGTAGTGGTGAGAGTGGGTATCATTGTCTTGTTCCTGAGTTTAGGGGAAATGCTTTCATTTTTACACCATTGAGGATAAGGATTGTTGTGGGTTTGTCATATATAGTTTTTATTATGTTGAGATATGTTGCTTCTATTCCTGCTTTCTGGAGGTTTTTTTTTTTTTTTAATCATAAATGGATGTTGAATTTTGTAACAGGCTTTCTCTGCATCTATTAAGATAATCATTTGGTTTTATTGATTTGTGGATATAAGAATCCTTGCATATCTAGTATAAAGCCCACTTGATCATAATGTATGATCTCTTAAATATGTTGTTAGATTCTGTTTGGTAGAATTTGTTAAGGATTTTTGCATCTATTTTCATTAGTTATATCGCCCTGTAGTTTTATTTTTTTTGTGGCATCTTTGTCAGGTTTTGGTATTAGGGTGATAGTGGCCTCATTGAATGAGTTTGGAAATTTACCTTCGTCTGCAATTTTCTGGAAGAGTTTGAGTAGAATAGATGTTAGCTCTTCTCTAACTTTTTGATAGAATTCAGCTGTGAAGCTGTCTGGTCCTGGGCTTTTGTTTGCTGGAAGATTTCTGATTATAGTTTCAATTTCTGTGCTTGTGATGGGTCTGTTAAAATTATCTGTTTCTTCCTGGTTCAGTTTTTGAAGGTTGTACATTTCTAAGAATTTTTCCATTTCTTCCAAGTTGTCCCTTCTATTGCCATATAGTTGCTGATAGTAGTCTCTTATGATCCTTTGTATTTCTGTGTTGTCTATTGTGATCTCTCCATTTTCATTTCTAATTGTGTTCATTTGATTTTACTCCTTTTGTTTCTTGATGAGTCTGGCTATTGGCTTGTTGATTTTATTTATCTTCTCAAAGAACCAGCTTTTGGCTTTGTTGACTTTTGCTATGGTCTCTTTTGTTTCTTTTGCATTTATTTCTGTCCTGGTTTTTAATATTTCTTTCCATCTACTAATGCTGGGGTTCTTCATTTCTTCCTTTTCTAGTTGCTTTAGGTGTAGAGTTATGTTATTTATTTGTGTTTTATCTTGTTTCTTGAGGTAAGCCTGTATTGCTATGAATCTTCTCCCTACCACTGCTTTTACAGTGTCCCACAGGTTTGGGGTTGTTTTGTTTCCATTTTCATTCGTTTCTATGCATATTTTGATTTATTTTTGATTTCTTCTGTGATATGTTGGTTATTCAGAAGTGTATTGTTCAGCCTCCATATGTTGGAATTTTGAATAGATTTTCTCCTGTAATTGACATCTAATTTTACTGCATTGTGGTCAGAAAAGATGCTTGGAACAATTTCAGTCCTTTTTAATTTACCAAGGCTAGATTATGGCCCAGGATGTGATCTATCCTGGAGAAGGTTCCATGTTCACTTGAGGAAAAGGTGAAATTCATTGTTTGGGGGTGAAATGTCCTATAAATAACAATTAGGTCTAACTGCTCCAGTGTATCATTTAAAGTTTGTGTTTCTTTGTTAATTTTCTGTTTAATTGATCTATCCATAGATATGAGTGGGGTATTAAAGTCTCCCGCTATTAATGTGTTATTGTTAATTTCCCCTTTCATACTTGTTAGCATTTGTTTTACATATTGTGGTGTTCCTATGTTGGTTGCATATATATTTATAATTGTTATATCTTCTTCTTGGATTGATCCTTTGATCATGATGTAGTGTCCTTCTTTGTCTCTTTTCACAGCCTTTGTTTTATTTTTTTAATTATTTTTTTTTATTGGGGAAAATCTTTATTTAGGTAAATAGAGAAAAATTTTATTATAATAGCAGTGTAAAAATCTTAAAGTTGAATACTTTCTTACAAAATGCTTTGCTACTCCATCATGTTGCTTTTCCACACCTAAATTCCTCACAAATCTCACAGCAGTTTACCTCCTTTTGTTTCTTTATCATTCATGTCTTTTTTTCTCAGGATTTCACCTTTAAATACCAAGGTATTTTCCTAAACATAATAGCTTACCAAAAGCAAAATTTGGTGCCAGTTATGCAGATGGTGACTGCAGCCATGAAATTAAAAGACGCTTGCTCCTTGGTAGAAAATTTATGACCAACCTAGACAGCATATTGAAAAGCAGAGACATTACTTTGACAACAAAGATCTGTCTAGTCAAGGCTATGGTTTTTCCAGTGGTCAGGTATGGATGTGAGTGTTGGAGTGAAGAAAGCTGTGCACCAAAGAATTGATGCTTTTGAACTCTGGTGTTGGAGAAGACTCCTGAGAGTCCCTTGGACTGCAAGGAGATCCAATCAGTCATTTCTAAAGGAAATCAGCCCTGGGTGTTCTTTGGAAGGACTGATGCTAAAGCTAAAACTCCAGTACTTTGGCCACCTCATGCAAAGAGCTGACTCATTGGAAAAGACTCTGATGCTGGGAGGGATTGGGTGCAGGAGAAAAAGGGGACAACAGAGGATGAGATGGCTGGATGGCATCACCGACTCGATGGACATGAACCCGAGTGAATTCTGGGAGCAGGCGATGGACAGGGAGTCCTGTCATGCTGCGATCCATGGGGTCGCAAAGAGTCAGATACGACTCAGTGTTAGCTACAGGAAAAAATCTATGCACACGTTGGTCATGACTTAGGCTAACCCATCCATCATCTTTCATTAGTTTCTTTTTTTTTTAATTTTTATTTCTACTTTATTTTATTTTACAATACTGTATTGGTTTTGCCATACTTTGACATGAAACCACAACGGGTGTACATGTGTTCCCAAACATGAAACCCTCTCCCACCTCCCTCCCCATAACATCTCTCTGGATCGTCCCTGTGCATCAGCCCTAAGCATGTTGTATCCTGCATCAGACATAGACTGGCGATTCGATTCTTACATTATTGTGTACATGTTTCAATGCCATTCTCCCAAATCATCCCACCCTCTCCCTCTCCCTCTGAGTCCAAAAGTCCACTCTACACATCTGTGTCCCTTTTGCTGCCTTGCATACAGGGTCATCATTGCCATCTTTCTAAATTCCATATATATGTGTTAGTATACTGTATTGGTGTTTTTCTGTCTGGCTTATTTCACTCTGTATAATCGGGTCCAGTTTCATCCATCTCATCAGAACTGATTCAAATGTATTATTTTTAATGGCTGAGTAATACTCCATTGGGTATATGTACCACAGCTTTCTTACCCATTCATCTGCTGATAGACATCTAGATTGTTTCCATGTCCTGGCTATTATAAACAGTGCTGTGATGAACACTGGGGTACATGTGCTCTTTCAATTCTGGTTTCCTCGGTGTGTATGCCCAGCAGTGGGATTGCACGGTCATAAGGCAGTTCTATTTGCAATTTTTTAAGGAATCTCCACACTGTTCTCCATAGTGGCTGTACTAGTTTGCATTCCCACCAACAGTGTAGGAGGGTTCCCTTTTCTCCACACCCTCTCCAGCATTTATTGCTTGCAGATTTTTGGATTGCAGCCATTCTGACTGGTGTGAAGTGGTACCTCATTGTGGTTTTGATTTGCATTTCTCTAATAATGAGTGATGTTGAGCATCTTTTCATGTGTTTGTTAGCCATCCGTATGTCTTCTTTGGAGAAATGTCTATTTAGTTCTTTGGCCCATTTTTTGATTGGGTCGTTTATTTTTCTGGAATTGAGCTGCAGAAGTTGCTTGTATATTTTTGAGATTAGTTGTCAGTTGCTTCATTTGCTATTATTTTCTCCCATTCAGAGGCTGTCTTTTCACCTTGCTTATATTTTCCTTTGTTGTGCAGAAGCTTATAATTTTAATTAGGTCCCATTTGTTTATTTTACCTTTTATTTCCAGAATTCTGGGAGGTGGATCATAGAGGATCCTGCTGTGATTTATGTCGGAGAGTGTTTTGCCTATGTTCCCCTCCAGGAGTTTTATACTTTCTGGTCTTACGTTTAGATCTTTAATCCATTTTGAGTTTATTTTTGTGTGTGGTGTTAGAAAGTAATCTAGTCTCATTCTTTTACAAGTGGTTGACCAGTTTTCCCAGCACCACATGTTAAAGAGATTGTCTTTACTCCATTGTATATTCTTGCCTCCTTTGTCAAAGATAAGGTGTCCATATGTGTGTGGATTTATCTCTGGGCTTTCTATTTTGTGCCATTGATCTAGATTTCTGTCTTTGTGCCAGTACCATACTGTCTTGATGACTGTGGTTTTGTAGTAGAGCCTGAAGTCAGGCAGGTTGGTTCCTCCAATTCCATTCTTCTTTCTCAAGATTGCTTTGGCTATTCAAAGTTTTTTGTATTTCCATACAAATCTTGAAATTATTTGTACTAGTTCTGTGAAAAATATCGCTGGTAGCTTGATAGGGATTGCATTGAATTTGTAAAGAGCTTTGGGTAGTATACTCATTTTCACTATATTGATTCTTCCGATCCATGATCATGGTATATTGCTCCATCTATTAGTGTCCTCTTTGATTACTTTCATCAGTGTTTTATAGTTTTCTGTATATAGGTCTATAGTTTCTTTAGGTAGATATATTTCTAAGTATTTTATTCTTTTCGTTGCAATGGTGAATGGAATTGTTTCCTTAATTTCTTTTTCTACTTTCTCATTATTAGTGTATAGGAATGCAAGGGATTTCTGTGTGTTGATTTTATATCCTGCAACTTTACTATATTCATTGATTAGCTCTAGTAATTTTCTGGTGGAGTCTTTAGGGTTTTCTATGTAGAGGATCATGTCATCTGCAAACAGTGAGAGTTTTACTTCTTCTTTTCCAATTTGAATTCCTTTTATGTCTTTTTCTGCTCTGATTGCTGTGGCCAAAACTTCCAGAATTATGTTGAATAGTAGTGGTGAAAGTGGGCACCCTTGTCTTGTCCCTGACTTTAGGGGAAATGCTTTCAGTTTTTCACCATTGAGGATAATGTTTGCTGTGGGTTTGTCATATATAGCTTTTATTATGTTGAGGTATGTTCCTTCTATTCCTGCTTTCTGGAGAGTTTTTATCATAAATGGATGTTGAATTTTGTCAAAGGCCTTCTCTGCATCTATTGAGATAATCATATGGCTTTTATTTTTAAATTTGTTAATGTGGTGAATTACATTGATTGATTTGTGGATATTGAAGAATCCTTTCATCCCTGGGATAAAGCCCACTTGGTCATGGTGTATGATCTTTTTAATGTGCTGTTGGATTCTGATTGCTAGTATTTTGTTGAGGATTTTTGCATCTATGTTCATCATTGATATTGCCCTGTAGTTTTCTCTCTCTCTATTTTTTTTTTTTTTGTAGTATCTTTGTCAGGTTTTGGTATTAGGGTGATGGTGGCCTCATAGAATGAGTTTGGAAGTTTACCTTCCTCTGCAATTTTCTGGAAGAGTTTGAGTAGGATAGGTGTTAGCTCTTCTCTAAATTTTTGGTAGAATTCAGCTGTGAAGCCTTCTGGACCTGTAATTTTGTTTGCTGGAAGATTTCTGATTACAGTTTCAATTTCCGTGCTTGTGATGGGTCTGTTCAGATTTTCTATTTCTTCCTGGATCAGTTTTGAAAATTTGTACTTTTCTAAGAATTTGTCCATTTCTTCCACGTTGTCGATTTTATTGGCATATCATTGCTGATCGTAGTCTTTTATGATCCTTTGTATTTCTGTTTTGTCTGTTGTGATCTCTCCATTTTAATTTCTAATTTTATTGATTTGATTTTTCTCTCTGTTTCTTGATGAGTCTGGCTAATGGTTTGTCAATTTTATTTATCCTTTCAGAGAACCAGCTTTTGGTTTGTTGATTTTTGCTATGGTCACTTTTGTTTCTTTTGCATTTATTTCTGCCTTATTTTTTTTTTTTTAATTTCTGCCCTAATTTTTAAGATTCCTTTCCCTCTACTAACTCTGGGGTTCTCCATTTCTTCCTTTTCTAGTTGCTTTAGGTGTAGAGTTAAGTTATTTTTTTGACTTTTTTCTTGTTTCTTGAGGTATGCCTGTATTGCTATGAACTTTCCTCTTAGCACTGCTTTTATAGTGTCCCACAGGTTTTGGGTTGTTGTGTTTACATTTTCATTAGCTTCTATGCATATTTTGATTTCCTTTTGATTTCTTCTGTGATTTGTTGGTTATTCAGAAGTGTGTTTTTCAGCCTTCGTATGTTGGATTTTTTAATAGTTTTTCTCCTGTAATTGAGATCTAATCTTAATGCATTATGGTCAAAAAGATGCTTGGAATGATTTTAATTTTTTAAAATTTATCAAGGTTAGATTTGTAGCCCAGGATGTGATCTATCCTGGAGAAGGTTCCATGAGAACTTGAGAAAAAGGTGAAATTCATTGTTTTGGGGTGAAATGTCCTATAGATATCAATTAGGTCTAACTGGTCTATTGTATCATTTAAAGTTTGTGTTTCTTTGTTAATTTTCTGTTTAGTTGATCTGTCCATAGGCATGAGTGGGGTATTAAAGTCTCCCGCTATTATTGTGTTATTGTTAATTTCCCCTTTCATACTTGTTAGCATTTGTCTTACATATTGCGGTGCTCCTATATTGGGTGCATATATATTTATAATTGTTTATCTTCTTCTTGGATTGATCCTTTGGTCATTATGTAGTGGCCTTCTTTTTCTCTTTTCACAGCCTTTGTTTTAAAGTCTGTTTTATCGGATATGAGTATTGCCACTCCTGCTTTCTTTTGGTCTCTATTTGCGTGGAATATCTTTTTACAGCCATTCACTTTCAGTCTGTATGTGTCCCTTGTTTTGAGGTGGGTCTCTTGTAAGCAGCATATAGAAGCATCTTGTTTTTCTATCCATTCGGCCAGTCTTTGCCTTTTGGTTGGGGCATTCGACACATTTAGTTTAAGGTAATTATTGATAAGTATGATCCCATATACTTTATTGTTTTGGGTTCAGGTATATACACCCTTTTTGTGTTTCCTGTCTAGAGAATATCCTTTAGTATTTGTTGGAGAGCTGGTTTGGTGGTGCTGAATTCTCTCAGCTTTTGCTTGTCTGTAAAGCTTTTGATTTCTCCTTCGTATTTGAATGAGATCCTTGCTGGGTACAGTAATCTGGGCTGTAGGTTATTTTCTTTCATCACTTTAAGTATGTCTTGCCATTCCCTCCTGGCCTGAAGAATTTCTATTGAAATATCAGCTGTTATCCTTATGGGAATCCCCTTGTGTGTTATTTGTTGTTTTTTTCTTGCTGCTTTTAATATTTGTTCTTTGTGTTTGGTCTTTGTTAATTTGATTAATATGTGTCTTGTGGTGTTTCGCCTTGGGTTTATCCTGTTTGGAACTCTCTGGGTTTCTTGGACTTGGGTGCTTATTTCCTTCCCCATTTTAGGGAAGTTTTCAACTATTATCTCCTCAAGGATTTTCTCATGGTCTTTCTTTTTGTCTTCTTTTCTGGGACTCCTATAATTCGAATGTTGGAGCGTTTCATATTGTCCTGGAGGTCTCTGAGATTGTCCTCATTTCTTTTAATTCGTTCTTCTTTTTTCCTCTCTGATTCATTTATTTCTACCATTCTATCTTCTATTTCACTAATCCTATCTTCTGCCTCCGTTATTCTACTGTTTGTTGCCTCCAGAGTGTTTCTGATCTCATTTATTGCATTATTCATTATATATTGACTGTTTCTTATTTCTTCTAGGTCCTTGTTAAACCTTTCTTGCATCTTCTCAATCCTTGTCTCTAGGCTATTTATCTGTGATTCCATTTAGATTTCAAGATTTTCAATCATTTTCACTATCAATATTCGGAATTCTTTCTCAGGTAGATTGCCTATCTCTTCCTCTTTTGTTTGGTTTGGTGGGCATTTCTCCTGTTCCTTTACCTGCTGAGTCTTCCTCTGTCTCTTCATCTTGGTTATATTGCTTCGTTTGGGGTGGCCTTTTTATATTCTGGTAATTTGTGGAGTTCTCTTTATTATTTAGCTTCCTCACTGTGGGTGGGGTTGTATCAGTGGCTTGTCAAGGTTTCCTGGTTAGGGAGGCTTGTGTTGGAGTTCTGGTGGGTGGAGCTGGGTTTCTTCTCTCTGGAGTGCAGTGGATTGACCAGTAATAGGTTATGAGACATCAATGGTTTTGGAGTAACTTTGAGCTGCCTGTATATTGAAGCTCAGGGGTGTGTTCCTGTGTTGCTGGAGAATTTGCATGGTATGTCTTGCTCTGGAACTTGTTGGCCGTTGTGTGGAGCTTGGTTTCAGTGTAAGTATGGAGGCTTTTGATGAGCTCCTATTGATTAATGTTCCCTGAATTCAGGAGTTCTCTGATGTTCTCAGGCTTTGGACTTAAGCCTCCTGCTTCTGCTTTTCAGTTTTATTTTTACAGTAGCCTCTGGACTTCTCCATCTATACAGCACCGATGATAAAACATCTAGGTTAAAGATGAAAAGTTTCTCCACTTTAAGGGACACCCAGATAGGTTCACTGAGTTACATGGAGAAGAGAAGGAGGAGGGGGTAGTTAGAGGTGACTGGAATGAGATGCAGTGAAATCAAAAGAGGAGAGAGCAAGCTAGCCAGCAGTCACTTCCTTATGTGTGCTCCATAGTCTGGACTGCTCAGAGGTATTCACGGAGTTATACAGGGAAGAGGAAAGGGAGGAAGTAGACAGAGGTGGCCTGGAGAATAAAAGAGGGGAATGAAAAGGAGAGAGACAAATCCAGCCAGTAACCAGTTCCTTAGGTGTTCTCCACTGTCTGGAACACACAGAGATTCACAGAGTTGGATAGAGAAGAGAAGGGGGAGGAAATAGACAGAGGCCACCTGGTGGAGAAAGAGGAGAGTCCAAAGGAGGAGAGAGTGGTCAAGCCAGTAATCTCGCTCTCAGGTAAAATTGGGTAGTGAAGTTTGGGTTTTTAAATGTACAAAATTGACAACAAAAACCAAAAAGCAAAGATTAAAAATCTAAAGTAGAGGTTGGATTTTCAAAATACAATATTAAAGAAAAGAAGCAGAAGGAAAAAAGAAGAAAAGAAAAAACAAAAACAAGAAAACAAAAAACAAAAAAAAAACAAAGCCAAGAATTATTAAAAAACACCAAGAACAACCACACAAAGACTATATATGGTGTTTGCCTTATAAAATAGAGTCTTTAAAAAAAATAATAGGAGGGAGGGAAAGATGGCGGAGGAATAGGACGGGAAGATCACGTTCTCCCTCACAAATTCCTCAAAAGAACATTTCAACGCCGAGCAAACTCCGCAAAACAACTTCTGTAGGCTGGCAGAGGACATCAGGCAACCAGAAAGCAGACCATTGTCTTCAAAAACAGGTAGGAAAAATATAAAAGACGAAAAGGAGACAAAGGAGGTGGGGAGGAGCTCCGTCCCGGAAAGGAAGCCCGTCCGGAAGGGAATTTTAAGAAGAGGTTTCAAACACCAGGAAACACTCTCCTGCCGAGTCTGTGGCGAGCCTTGGAAACACAGAGGGCAACATAACAGGAAGGAAAAATAGATAAATAATTAAAACCAAGAGATTACAAGCCCAACAGTAACTCCCCCAGCGGAAAAGCAGCACAGACGCCTGCATCCGCCATTGGGAAGTGGGGGCAGGGCAGGGACGCGGGAGGCGCGGGCTGCAGAGCTTGTAAGAATCGGGCAGGAACGCCCCACGCGCAACCAGAACGATCTAACTTGGGCTAGCAAACCAGACTGTGGGATAGCTACCACGCGAAAGCTCGAACATAAGACACCGCCAGGACTGAGCACAGAACAAAGGACGGAGCGGAAAAGCCGGCTTCAGACCATTCCCCGCCGGGGACAGGCAGCCAGAGCCGTAAGGTCTGGAAAGGCAATTACAGACCCGGAGACTTTACTTACCTAACTGCAAGCAGTCTCCTTTGCTAAGACTTCTGGGGGTGCTGGACAGTCACAGTCTGCCTCACGGGGTGCGCCAGCAGTCCACCCAGAGCTGAGCGGCAGCGGCGGAAAAGGTGATAAGCCCGGCGATCGCGCTCGCCAAACTCCTGAGCTACTCGGACCTGGGAAGGGCACAAAGCGCAGTCCCAGCCGCATTTGTGCCTCTGAGGGCTGCCTGAGGCCGAACCTGAGCGGCTTGGACCGGGAAGTGCACGCAGCCTAGGGCCGGCCCCAGACGGTTCCCGGCTGAACATCGTAGAGCCGGAGTGGTTTGTGAGCCGCGAGAAAGGACAGATCAAGCGGGGCAGAGATACTGTGTACACACGACAGTGCTATTTGTTTGCAGCATCCCCCCTCCCCACAGCGCGACTGAACTAGTGAGCCTAAAACCAGCAAACAGAAGAAGTTAAACAGAGGAACCACCTTGAAGTGAGCCCACACGGCCCATGACATCAGAGAAGAGCCAGATATATTTTTAATTTTTAATATTTTTAAAATCATTCTTTTTTTTTTCTTTTTTTTCCGAGCTTTTTAAATTGTTAAGTCTTCTATTTCTCTAATTTTTATTTCTATAACCTAGTATTACTATTTTTTAAAAAAGATTTTTTTTTTAAGGCAAACACCATATATACTCTTTGGATGGTCGTTGGTGTTTTGTTTTGTTTTGTTTTTGTTTGTTTGTTTGTTTTTAAATAATCCTTTTTTCTTCCTTTTTCCTTCTGCTTTTCTTTAATATTGTATCTTTGAAAATCCAACCTCTACTCCAGATTTTTAATCTTTGTTGTCAATTTTGTACATTTAAAACCCAAACTTCACTACCCAAATTTACCTGAGTGCGAGACTGGCTTGACCACTCTCTCCTCCTCTGGACTCTCCTTTTTCTCCACCAGGTGGCCTCTGTCTCTTTTCTCCCCATCTCTTCTCTATCCAACTCTGTGAATCTCTGTGTGTTCCAGACGGTAGAGAACACCTAAGGAACTGGTTACTGGCAGGATTTGTCTCTCCTACTCATTCTCTCTTATCCTCCTGGTCACCTCTGTCTACTTCTCCTCTTCCCGTATAACTCTGTAAATACCTCTGAGCGGTCCAGACTATAGAGTGCATAAGGAAGTGACTACTGGCTAGCCTCTCTCTTGATCTCACCGCATCTCATTCCAGTTACCTCTAACTACCCCTCCATCTTCTCTTCTCCTTGTAACTCAGTGAACCTCTCTGAGTGTCCCTCAAGGTGGAGAAACTTATCATCTTTAACCTAGATGTTTTATCATCGGTGCTGTATAGATGGAGAAGTCTAGAGCTACTGTGCAAATAAAACTGAAAACCAGAAGCAGGAAGCTTAAACCCAAAGCCTGAAAACATTAGAGAACTCTGAATTCAGGAACATTAAGCAATAGGAGCTCATCGTGCCTTCATACCTACACTGAAACCAAGCTCCACCCAAGGGCCAACAAGTTCCAAAACAAGACATACCACAAATTCTCCAGCAACACAGGAACACTCCTGAGCCTCAATATACAGGCAGCTCAAAATTATCCCAAAACCTTTGATGTCTCATAACCCATTACGGGTCACTCCACTGCACTCAGAGAAGAAACTCAGCTCCACCCACCAAAACTCCAACACAAGCCTCCTGACAGGAAACCTTGACAAGCCACTGATAGAACCCCACCCAAAGTGAGAGCTCCATAATAAAGAGAACTCCACAAATTATCAGAATATAAAAGGCCACCCCAAACACAGCAATATAACCAGATGAAGAGACAGAGGAATACTCAGCAGGTAAAGGAACAGAGTTGCCCACCAAACCAAACAAGAGGAAGAAGTAGGAATCTACCGGAGAAGGAATTCCGAATATTGTTAGTGAAAATGATCCAAAATCTTGAAATCAAAATGGAAACACAGATAAATAGCCTAGAGACAAGGATTGAGAAGATGCAAGGTTTAACAAGGACCTAGAAGAAATAAAAAGAGTCAAAATATAATGAATAACACAATAAATGAGATCAGAAACACTCTGGAGGCAACAAATAGTAGAATAACGGAGGCAGAAGATAGGATTAGTGAAATAGAAGATAGAATGGTAGAAATAAATGAATCAGAGAGCAAAACGAATTAAAAGAAACGAGGACAATCTCAGAGACCTCCAGGACAATATGAAACGCTCCAACATTCGAATTATAGGAGTCCCAGAAGAAGACAGAAAGATCATGAGAAAATCCTTGAGGAGATAATAGTTGAAAACTTCCTAAAATGGGGAAGGAAATAATCACCCAAGTCCAAGAAACACAGAGTCCCAAATAGGATAAACAGGCGAAACACCCCAAGACACATATTAATCAAATTAACAAGATCAAACACAAAGAACAAATATTAAAAGCAGCAAGGAAAACAACAAATAACACAAGGGGATTCCCATAAGGATAACAGCTGATCTGTCAATAGAAACTCTTCAGGCCAGGAGGGAATGGCAAGACATACTTAAAGTGATGAAAGACAACCTACAGCCCAGATTACTGTACCCAGCAAGGATCTCATTCAAATACGAAGGAGAAATCAAAAGCTTTACAGACAAGCAAAGCTGAGAGAATTCAGCACCACCAAACCAGCTCTCCAACAAATTCTAAAGGATATCCTCTAGACAGGAAACACGAAAGGGTGTATAAACCCAAACCCAAAACAATAAAGTAAATGGCAACGGATCATACTTATCAATAATTACCTTAAACGTAAATGGGTTGAACGCCCCAACCAAAAGACAAAGACTGGCCGAATGGATACAAAAACAAGACCCTCTATATGCTGCTTACAAGAGACCACCTCAAAACAAGGACATACAGACTGAAAGTGAAGGGCTGGAAAAGATATACCACGCGAATAGAGACCAAAAGCAGGAGTGGCAATACTCATATCCGATAAAATAGACTTTAAAACAAAGGCTGTGAAAAGAGACAAAGGCCACTACATAATGATCGAACAATCCAAGAAGAAGATATAATTATAAATATATGCACCCAATATAGGAGCACCACAATATGTAAGACAAATGCTAACAAGTATGAAAATCAACAATAACACAATAATAGTGGGAGACTTTAATACCTCACACCTATGGACAGATCAACTAAACAGAAAATTAACAAAGAAACGCAAACTTTAAATGATACATTAAATCAGTTAGACCTAATTGATATCTATAGGACATTTCACCCCAAAACAACGAATTTTTTCAAGTGCTCATGGAACCTTCTCCAGGATAGACCATCCTGGGCCATAAATCTAAACTTGATAAATTCAAAAATCGAAATCATTCCAAGCATCTTTCTGACCATAATGCATTAAGATTAGATCTCAATTACAGGAGAAAACTATTAAAATTCTAACATATGGAGGTTGAACAACACACTTCTGAATAACCAACAAATCACAGAAGAAATCAAAAAGAAATCAAAATATGCATAGAAACTAATGAAAATGAAAACACAACAACCCAAAACCTGTGGGACACTATAAAAGCAGTGCTAAGAGGAAAGTTCATAGCAATACAGGTATACCTCAAGAAACAAGAAAAAGTCAAATAAATAACCTAACTCTACAACTAAAGCAACTAGAAAGGAAGAGTTGGAGAACCCCAGAGTTAGTAGAAGGAAAATCTTAAAAATTAGGGCGAAATAAATGCAAAAGAAACAAAAGAGACCATAGCAAAAATCAACAAAGCCAAAGCTGGTTCTTTGAAAGGATAAATAAAATTGACAAACCATTAGCCAGACTCATCAAGCAAGAGAAAATCAAATCAATAAAATTAGAAATGAAATGGAGATCACAACAGACAACACAGAAATACAAAGGATCATAAGAGACTACTATCAGCAGTTGTATGCCAATAAAATGGACAACGTGGAAGAAATGGACAAATTCTTAGAAAGTACAATTTTCCAAAACTGAACCAGGAAATAGAAATCTTAACAGACCCATCACAAGCACGGAAATTGATACTGTAATCAGAAATCTTCCAGCAAACAAAAGCCCAGGTCCAGATGGCTTCACAGCTGAATTCTACCAAAAATTTCGAGAAGAGCTAACACCTATCCTCCTCAAACTCTTCCAGAAATTGCAGAGTAAACTTCAAACTCATTCTATGAGGCCACCATCACCCTAATACCAAAACCTGACAAGATGTCACAAAAAGAAAACTACAGGCCAATATCTCTGATGAACATAGATGCAAAATCCTCAACAAAATTCTAGCAATCAGAATCCAACACATTAAAAGATCATACACCATGACCAAGTGGGCTTTATCCCAGGGATGCAAGGATTCTTCAATATCCGCAAATCAATCAATGTAATTCACCACATTAACAAATTGAAAATAAAACCATATGATTATCTCAATAGATGCAGAGGCCTTTGACAAAATTCAACATCCATTTATGATAAAACTCAGAAAGCAGAATGAAGGAACATACCTCAACATAATAAAAGCTATCTATGACAAACCCACAGCGAACATTATCCTCAATGGTGAAAATTGTTTCCTAAAGTCAGAACAAGACAAGGTGCCACCACCGCTACTATTCAACATAGTTCTGGAAGTTTTGCCACAGCAGTCAGAGCAGAAAAAGAAATAAAAGGAATCCAAATTGGAAAGAAGTAAAACTCTCACTGTTTGCAGATGACATGATCCTCTACATGGAAAACCCTAAAGACTCACCGGAAAATTACTAGAGCTCATCAATGAATATAGTAAAGTTGCAGGATATAAAATCAACACAGAAATCCCTTGCATTCCTATACACGAATAATGAGAAAGTAGAAAAGAAATTAGAAACAATTCCATTCATTGCAACGAAAAGAATAAAATACTTAGGAATATATCTACTAAAGAAACTAAAGACTATATAGAAAACTATAACACTGATGAAAGAAATCAAAGAGGACACTAATAGATGGAGAAATATACCATGTTCATGGATTGAAGAATCAATATAGTGAAATGAGTATACTACAATTTACAAATTCAATGCAATCCCTATCAAGCTACCAGCCACATTTTCACAGAACTAGAACAAATAATTTCAAGCTTTGTATGGAAATACAAAAACCTCGAATAGCCAAAGCAATCTTGAGAAAGAATGGAACTGGAGGAATCAACTTTGCCTGACTTCAGGCTCTACTACAAAGCCACAGTCATCAAGACAGTATGGTACTGGCACAAGACAGACATATAGATCAATGGAACAAAATAGAAAGCCCAGAGATAAATCCACACATGGACACCTTATCTTTGACAAGGCAGAATATACAATGGAGTAAAGACAATCTCTTTAACAAGTGGTGCTGGGAAACTGGTCAACCACTTGTAAAGAATGAAACTAGATCACTTTCTAACACCGCACAAAATAAACTCAAAATGGATTAAAGATCTAAATGTAAGATCAGAAACTATAAAACTCCTAGAGGAGAACATAAAACACTCAGACATAAATCACAGCAGGATCCTCTATGATCCACCTCCCAGAATGCTGAAATAAAAGCAAAATAAACAAATGGGATCTAATTAAAATTAAAAGCTTCTGCACAACAAAATATAAGCAAGGTGAAAGACAGCCATCTGAATGGGAGAAAATAATAGCAAATGAAGCAACTGACAAACAACTAATCTCAAAATATACAAGCAACTTCTGCAGCTCAACTCAGAAAATAAACGACCCAATCAAAAATGGGCCAAAGAACTAAATAGACATTTCTCCAAAGAAGACATACGGATGGCTAACAAACACATGAAAGATGCTCAACATCACTCATTAGAGAAATGCAAATCAAAACCACAATGAGGTACCACTTCACACCAGTCAGAATGGCTGCGATCCAAAATCTGCAAGCAATAAATGCTGGAGAGGGTGTGGAGAAAGGAACCTCCTACACTGTTGGTGGGAATGCAAACTAGTACAGCCACTATGGAGAACAGTGTGATTCCTTAAAAAATTGCAAATAGAACTACCTTATGACCCAGCAATCCCACTTCTGGGCATACACCGAGAAACCAGAATTGAAAGAGACACATGTACCCCAATGTTCATCGCAGCACTGTTTATAATAGCCAGGACATGGAAACAACCTAGATGTCCATCAGCAGATGAATGGATAAGAAAGCTGTGGTACATATACACCATGGAGTATTACTCAGCCGTTAAAAAGAATTCATTTGAATCAGTTCTGATGAGATGGATGAAACTGGAGCCGATTATACAGAGTGAAGTAAGCCAGAAAAACACAATACAGTATACTAACACATATGGAATTTAGGAAGATGGTGACGACCCTGTATGCAAGACAGGAAAGAGACACAGATGTGTATAACGGACTTTTGGACTCAGAGGGAGAGGGTGGGATGATTTGGGAGAATGACATTCTAACATGTATACTATCATGTGAATTGAATCGCCAGTCTATGTCTGTCGCAGGATGCAGCATGCTTGGGGCTGGTGCATGGGATGACCAGAAAGATGTTATGGGAGGTGGAGGTTCATGTTTGGGAATGCATGTAAGAATTAAAGATTTTAAAATTTAAAAATAAAAAAATTAAAAAAAAAAAGAAAAAAAAATAATAGTAGGTTATACAATAAAAATTAGAGGAGAAATAGAAGACAACAATTTTTAAAAAGTTAGAAAAAAAAAGAAGAAAAAGAACAGAAGGAAAAAACAACCCCACAAGAGCGTCAACAAAAAACAAACCAAAAAAAAAAAAAAAAGAGAGAGAGAGAGGGAGAGAGAGAAAAAAAGGAATGATTGTAAAATTAGTAGAGATATATCTGGCCCTTTCTCTGGTGTTGTGGGCAGCGTGGCATCACTTCCAAGGTGGTTCCCTCTGTTTAACTTCTTCTGTTTGCTGGTCTCTTCAGTGTCTGATTTCCGTCCTGACACAGGGGGGCGGTGTTGAACACTGTTTCTTTCTTTCTTTCTTTCTTTTTTTTTTTTTTTATGCTCACTTGTTCAGTCTCACTGTGGGGAGGGGGTGATGCTGCAAACAGATAGCACTGTCGTGTGCACACAGTGTCTCAGCCCCACTGGACCTGTCGCTTCTCGCGGCGCACAAACTGCTCTGGCTCTACAATGCTCATCTGGGAACTGTCTGAGACCAGCCCTAGGCTGCGTGGACCTCCCCAGTCTAAGCCGCTCAAGTTCGGTGCTCAGGTAGCCCTCAGAGGCACAGATTCGGTTGGGACTGCGTTTTGTGCCCTTCCCAGGTCCGAGTAGCTCAGGAGTTTGGCGAGCAAGGTTGCTGCGACTTGTCGCCTTTTCTGTCTCTGCTGCCCAGTTTTCTGGGTGTACCTCTGGCGCCCCTTGTGAGGCAGATGGTGACTGTCCAGCACCCCCAGAAGTCTTAGCAAAGAAGCCTGCTTGCAGTTTTGTAGGTAAAGTCTCTCCAGGGCTGCAATTGCCCCTTTCCCCCAGCCCTTATGGCTCTGGGTGCCAGTCCCCGGTGGGGGATGGTCTGCAGCTGGCTGTTTCCGTTCAGTCCTTTGTTCTATGCGTGGTCCTGGTGGTGTCTTAAGTTAAAGCTTTTCGCATGGTAGCTATCCCACAGTCTGGTTTGCTAGCCCAAGTTAGATCGTTCTAGTTAAGCGTGGGGCGTTCCTGCCCGATTCTTACAAAGCACTGCAGCCCGCACCTCTCGCACTTCCCTGCCCTGCCCCCACTTGTTAGTGGCGGATGCAGGCGTCTGCGCTGCTTTTCTGCTGGGGGAGTTACTGTTGGGCTTGTAATCTGTTGGTTTCAATTATTTATTTATTTTTCCTTCCTGTTATGTTGCCCTCTGTGTTTCCAAGGCTCACCACAGACTCAGCAGGGAGAGTGTTTCCTGGTGTTTGGAAACCTCTCTTCTTAAAATTCCCTTCCCAGGATGGGCTTCCCTTACCGGGACGGAGCTCCCTCCCCACCTCCTTTGTCTCTTTTTTCATCTTTTATATTTTTTCCTACCTGTTTTTGAAGACAATGATCTGCTTTTTCTGGGTGTCTGATGTCCTCTGCCAGCATTCAGAAGTTGTTTTGTGGAGTTTGCTCAGCGTTGAAATGTTCTTTCGAGGAATTTGTGAGGGAGAAAGTGGTCTTCCCATCCTATTCCTCCACCATCTTAGGACCACCCCCACAGCCTTTGTTTTAAAGTCTATTTTCTGATATGCGTATTGCTACTCCTGTTTTCTTTTGGTCTCTATTTGCATGGACTATCTTTTTCCAGTCCTTTACTTTTAGTCTGTATGTGTCCCTTGTTTCGAGGTGGGTCTCTTGTAAACAACATATATAGGGGTCTTGTTTTTGTATCCATTCAGCCAGTTTTTGTCTTTTGGTTGGAGCTTTCAATCCATTTACATTTAAGGTAATGATTGATTAGTATGATCCCGTTCCCATGTGCTTTATTGTTTTGGGTTTGAATTTATACACTTTTTCTGTGTTTCCTGTCTAGAGAAGATCCTTTAGCATTTGTTGGAGAGCTGGTTTGGTGGTGCTGAATTCTCTCAGCTTTTGCTTGTCTGTAAAGCTTTTGATTTCTCCTTCATATTTGAATGAAATCCTTGCTGGGTATAGTAATCTGGGCGTTAGATTTTTTTTCTTTCATCATTCTTAGAATGTCCTGCCATTCCCTCCTGGCCTGAAGAGTTTCTATTGAAAGATCATCTTTTATCCTTATGGAAATCCCCTTGTGTGTTATTTTTTTTTCCCTTGCTGCTTTTAATATTTGTTCTTTGTGTTTGATCTTTGTTAATTTAATTAATGTATTCTTGGGTGTTTTGCCTTTGGTTTATCCTATTTGGGACTCTCTGGGTTTCTTGGATTTGGGTGATTATTTCCTTCCCCATTTTAAGGAAGTTTTCAATTATTATCTCTTCTCTTATTATCTCTTCTCATGTTCTTTCTTTTTGTCTTCTTCTTCTGGGATTCCTATGATTCAAACATCGGGGTGTTTAACATTATCCCAGAGGTCTCTGAGGTTGTCCTCATTTCTTCTAATTATTATTATTTTTTCTTTTTTCCGCTCTGTTTCATTTATTTCTACCATTCTATCTTCTACTTCACTTATCCTATCTTCTGTCTCCATTATTCTTCTGTTGGTTCCCTCTAGAGTGTTTTTTTAATCTCATTTATTGCATTATTCATTATATATTGACTCGTTTTTACTTCTTCTGGGTCCTCGTTAAACCTTTCCTCCATCTTCTCGATCCTTGTTTCCAGGCTATTCATCTGTAACTCCATTTTGTTTCCAAGATTTTGGATCATTTTCATTATCATTATTTGAAATTCTTTTTCCAGGCAGATTCCCTATCTTGTCCTCTTTGGTTTGGTGGGCATTTATCCTGTTTCTTTACCTGCTGGGTATTTCTCTGTCTTTTCATTTTATTTATATTGATGTGTTTGTGGTGGCCTTTCCGTATTCTGGCAGTTTGTGGTTCCTCTTTATTGTGGAGGTTCCTCGCTGTGGGTGGTGTTGGATAGGTGGCTTGTCAAGATTTCCTGGTTAGCAAAGCTTGTGTTGGTATTCTTGTGGGTGGAGCTGGATTTCTTCTCTCTGGAGTGCAATGAAGTGTCCAGTAGTGAGTTCTGAGATGTCAATGGGTTTGGTGTGACATTTTTGCAGCTTATATATTGAAGCTCAGGGCTATGTCCCTGTGTTGCTGGAGAATTTGCATGGTATGTCTTGCTCTGGAACTTGTTGGCCCACGGGTGGTGCTTGGTTTCAGTTTAAGTATGGAGGCATTTAATGAGCTCCTGTCAATTAATGTTCCCTGGAATCAAGAGTTCTCTGGTGTTCTCAGGATTTGGACTTAAGCCTCCTGCCTCTGGTTTTCAGTCTTATTCTTACAGTAGCCTCAAGATTTCTCCATCTATACAGCACCAATGATAAAACATCTAGGTTAATGGTGAAAAGTTTCTCCACAGTGAGGGACACCCAGAGAGGTACACAGAGTTACATGGAGAATAGAAGCAGGAGGAGGGAGATAGAGGTGACCAGGATGAGAAGACGGCGAATCAAAAGGGGAGAGAGCAAGCTAGCCAGTAGTCACTTCCCTATGTGCTCTCCACAGTTTGGATCCCTCAGAGATATTCACAGAGTTACACAGAGAAGCAAAGAGGGAAGAAGGAGAGAGAGGAGGCCAGAAGGATAAAAGAGAGAATAAAAAGGAGAGACAGATCTAGCCCAAATCAGTTCCCTAGGTGTTCTCCACAGCACGGAACACAAAAAGAGATTCACAGAGTTGGGTAGAGAAGAGAAGGGGGAAGGAGGAGATAGAGACGACCTGGTGGAGAAAAAGGAGAATCCAAAGGGGAAGAGGGCAGTCAAGCCAGTAATCTCACTCCCAAGTAAAAATGGGTACTGAAAATTGGGTTTTTAAAGGTAAAAAATTGATAAGAAATACCAAAAAGCAAAGATTAAAAATCTGGAGTAGAGGTTAGATTCTCAAAAATACAATGTTAAAGAAAAAGACAAAGTCACAAAAATCATATAATATCTATCTATCTATCTATCTATCTATCTCTATTTCTCTCTCTATATATATATATGAAGTTTGCTTTAAAACTAGGGTCTTTTTGGGGGCAAAGTAATAGTAGGTTATAAAAACGAACATTAAAGGAGTAATAGAAGACTTAAAAATTTCTAAAAATTAAATAAAATGATAATAGGAAAAAGATATCTAGGACTTTCTCTGGTGTTGCTGTGGACAGTGTGGGTCAGTACGTTTTCAGATAGTTCCTTGATCTGGCTTATAATTCTCAAGATCTATTGGGCCCTTCCTATGTAGTCGATGCTAACTGCAGGGTTTTAACCTATTGCACCTGTCACTTCCAATGTGGTTCCTTCTGTTTATTTTAGCTTCTTCTGTTTGCTGGTCTCTTCAGTGTCTCATTTCCGCTCTGACACAAGGGGGCGGTGTTGGACACTTTTTTAGGCTTATTTGTTCATTTGTGCATTGGAGAGGGAGGAACACTACAAACAAATACCATTGGCATCTGTGGGGAGTACTCACAGTATCTTGGCCACACTGGGTTTGCCCCTGCTCATGGCGTGTGTGCTTTCCCAGTCTACACTGCTCAGGCTCTAGGTTGCTCTGCCCGGAACTGTCTGAGGTGGGCCTTGGGTTGCATGCCCTTCCGAGATCTAAGCCCCTCAGGTTCAGGTTCTCGGATACTCCACAAAGGCACAGACTTGATTGGGCCTGCATTTTGTGTTCTTCCCAGGTCCGAGCAGCTCAGGTGCTTGGTGAGCACAGTCGCCCCCAGTTGGGGCTGTGTCTTATTGCCTCCCCTGTCCCAGCGGCTCAGTTTTCTGGGGGTACAAAGGGCATGCCTTCTCAGGTGCGCCTGTGTCTCTCCTGGGGAGCTGATCTCTGGCTGCGACCCTCCTGGCAGATGTTGACCATCCAGAATCCCAAGAAGTCTAGGTTAGCAATGAAGCCTAGTTGCAGTTTGGTAGAGGATGCCTCTCTGGGGATGCAATTGTCCCCTTCTGTCTCTGGCTGCCCTCGCCTGCCTGTCTCCAGCAGGGGATGATGGGCTGGTCCGGAGCCAGCTACCTCTGCTCAGACCTTTGTTCTGTAACCAGGCCTGGCAGTGTCTTAGGTTAGGGCTTTTCGTGGGATAGCTATCCCACAGTCTGGGTTTCTATCTCAAGTTAGTTCCCTCAGATTGCCTTCAGGGAATTCAGGCCTGGTCTTTACCCTAAGCAATGCAGCCAACCCCTCCCTGTCCAGCCCCTGCTTGCTAGCAGTGGGTGTGAGCATCTGTGCTGCTTCTCTGCTGGGGGTTGCTGTTAGGCACATAATCTGTGTGTTTTAATTATTTATTTATTTTTCCTCCCAGTTATGTTGCCCTCTGAGGTTCAAAAGCTCGCCACAGACTCTCCGGTGAGAGTGTTTCCTGGTGTTTGGAAATTTCTCTTTTTTAAGACTCCCTTTCCCAGATGGATCTCAGCCCCTCCCTCTTTTGTCTCTCTTTTTATCTTTTATATTTTTTCCTACCTCTTTTTGAAGACAAGGGGCTGCCTTTCTAGGTGCCTGATATCCTCTGCCAGCATTCAGAAGTTGTTTTGTGAAATTTGCTCAGTGTTCAAATGTTATTTCGATGAATTTGTGGGGGAGAAAGTGGTCTCTCTGTCCTATTCCTCTGCCATCTTAGGACTCCCCCACCCCCAAGCATTTACTTTAGACATGTCAATACCAGGCACCAGGAACTCTGTATTTTAGTGTCTGGAAGGGGTCTCTGCAGAGCCAAGAAAGAACCAGCTGTGTATCAGTCAGGATTTAACTATAGATTAACATAAATCTCTCAAGCTATTAAAAGCAAAAAAATGTATCTATTGCAGGAAATTAAGTGTTTACAGAGTTGTGGGAAGCCTAAAGAATCAGGGCTTAGGCTGCATCTTGGAATAATTCCCAGAATACCATCACAGAACCAACCTGTCAAGGAAACTGCTATCCTTGGTCAGTTGGAAAGATGGCAAATCAAGAAGCTGATATAGGAGGCTGCTATCTAAACTGCTGGATCCAAGGACACACCCTCATCATCCATGAATTAGAAGTTGCTGCTGCAAACGTGGCTTTCAGTTGTGCCTTGGCTGTGACTGGAGGATTATGAAGGCCATTATGAGCCATTCCACATCTGATGGATCTGTACAGCCTCTCTCCCAATTCAATCAATTCCTAATTAAGATGTAATCTGAAAAATCTAAATCTCATCCAAAACAACGGAGTTTAGAAAGTATAGGTTTTGGCTTTCTAGCTGCTATAGATAGAAAGAACGTTAGGGTCAGTGTGGGATGAACCTGCCTCTGGTATCCTACAGAAACCAGCAAGACTTAAGTGCAGGAAATTCCAAAGGGTAAAGGCGACTCATACCCTCGTGCATGCATGTGTTCATGCTCAGTATCTCAGTCATGTCTGACTCTTTCAACCCCCTGGACAGTAGCCCACCAGGTGCCCTGGCCATGGGATTTCCCAGGCAAGAATACTGGAGTGGGTTGTCATTTCCTTCTCCAGGGAATCTTCCCAACTAAGTGACAGAATTCACATCTCCTGCTTGGCAGGCAGATTTTTTACCACTGAGCCGCCAGGGAAGCCATTATACAAAATAAAGGATTAAGGTAATTTCAGATATTTCAGGGACTTGTACTAAAAACAAGAGACAAATAAAGAAAGAAAGAAAACATAACTATTATTCTTAGAGACCACTAATTTCCTGGTATAGTGTGAATATTTACTGGATATAGACTGTGAGACATTGAAATCTACCTAAGCCTTCTGATTGCAGTACACTCCTCCCCAATTTACCTAGGATAAGATCACATACAATCTCTCTACGTTCTCAGTTTTTATGTAATAAGCAATTCATTGTACTGTTCTGTCCCCACTGATCAACTGGAACAAAACTTTGGTTATCATTCTCCCATCCCTCCAGGTCCTTGAACTTTGGCCCACCCTGAGTCTGAGTCAGCATACAACCTTAACAGCCCTTATGAGAATAGGCTGGCCTCAGTGTAAAATGTTCTCTAATCTATTGTCTGATCAAGCCAGTCCCATTCATCCCACTTACATGCACCTGGTTGTTTCTAGACTTGTTTATCTCTCCCTATAAAAGAATCTCTTCTCTGCTTCATTATTTAGACATCTGCAGATCTCATGGTCGCAGCCTTCTTTCCTATTGTAATAGTCCCCTTTTGCCCCCTTACAAGAATCCTTTCAAATAAAGTGTCTCCTTAATCTAAGTCCATATTTTTTTGAAAACTTACAAAATTTCCTGCCTCTGGAACAGGAGGCACTAGTATCAATTGCTCAGTTGGATTTCATAACTTCTGTGAACCAGTGAATGCTTGGTACTTTCCGCTTCATATCCCATCCCCTTTTGAAAGACGGTTTTCCTATTGCAATTATCACAATCCTGTCTTGCCACTGTATGCTGGGTATGTGATGAGAAGGTTACTTGTTTTCTTACTTCACAGGTCTCTGAATTTGAGGAGTTATAACAAAGGCTCTTCATCTGCACCTGCACATTATTTACATAACAAGACTCCAGATTCAAATCTAAGCCAAGTGACTTGATGGGATAATATAGGGATATGAATCCCATATTTTGGGGATATGAATCACAAAGAGAAAGATGGCAATCTGATAGATGTAAGTTGGTGGCCCTCTATCAACTACATCTTTTGGTATTGACACCCTTTTCTAGCCTCTTCCTACACTGTGTCTGGGCTTGGTCATGAAACTTACTTTGGCTAATAGATGTACTACTTTCCTAGGACTGCTGTAACAAAGTATACAAACTGGTTGGCTTAAAAAAGAAATTTATTCTCTCCCAGTTCTGGACTTAAAAGTCTGAAGTTATGGTGTCAATAGGGCCATGCTCCCTTTGAAGACTCTAAGGAAGAATTATTTCCTGCCTCTTCCTGGCTCCTTGTGGCTCCCTGTAGGCCTTGAGTATGCTAAAACATACTCTGGAGAGTCTTCCAGCTCTATGATTCAATAAATGAGGGCTTGCTAAACAAACAAACAAACAAACAAAATTAAATGGTAATATTCTGTCAAGCTTGGATCTCTCTTGGAAATGAAATAAGACTAGTATAAGGATAGGTCATGTGTAATAGCACCAAGAGCAGAATATTTGTATGACATATTATTTCTTCAAATGGGGTAATATTTTTTCTCTTATAGTCACAGGTATATGCAAAGTTAGAAAAAAGTAATTCTGAAAAACACAGTCTCCCTTTCTGTTAGTTTCCCCCTTTTCTAAAGTGACTCCAAATCAAATCCTGATATAACAAAAAGTATTACAGTGTCATTCTATAGCAAAGCCTATAACGACAGCCTCCCTGATAGCTCAGTTGGTAAAGAATCCGCCTGCAATGCAGGAGATCCCAGTTTGATTTCTGAGTCGGGAAGATCCCCTGGCGAAATGATAGGCTACTCACTCCAGTATTCTTGGGCTTACCTTGTGGCTCAGCAGGTAAAGAATCTGCCTGCAATGCAGGAGATCTGGATTCAATCCTTGGGTTGGGAAGATCCCCTGGAGAAGGGAAAGACTACCCACTCCGGTATTTTGGCCTGGAGAATTCCATTGATTGTATAGTACATGGGGTTGCAGAGAGTCAGACACAACTGAGTGACTTTTACTTCACTGTAACAAAACGAATGCCAAAGTTCCCATTGACATGACACTAATATCAAACAATTTTGAGTACAAGATCCCAGTACACAACAGGAGAACAGACAATCTCTTGGAGTTATTTCCAACAAAATTTGACCAATAGATAGATATATTCCCCAGCATGCCACAAATCAAAGCAATAAAGATAATAATTAAATTTTAGTCACTACTAGGAGGACCTAAGATTAATGGTAAAATAACTATTAAATCATGTAGCTATCTACCATCCAAGATTGCCTGTGAATTTCAGAGAATCATCTATAGCCAAATTGAATTATAACACCCAATTCCTATGAATACCACCTGAAAGTTTCAGAAATAATATATTGAATTAGAAGAAATTCATTCTCTTCATTAGTGTTGAGGAGTCCTGTTCCAGGCCAAAATCCTAAATCTGACCTTTCAGAACTGACCACAGGCAATTACAAAGCTTTGCCTCACAGTTCTTATGGGGAAAACTGCCCTTCCTATACCAGACAAGGTGCAGACAGTGTTTTGCAACGTTCTGTAGAGAGCTTCAGTCAAGGACTCAGGCCAACCTGGTACACCAAGCTCATACACATATCTGCATCCCTCACCCAGGTACTTCCATTCAGAGGCCTCCTTTTCAGAAGCCTTAAATGAGGTCTTTCCCAGGTGCATCCAGTAAGCCATGGTTAATTGGGGGTGCCTTGAGTAAAGTGCTTTTTCCCACTCTGACTTAGTACTTCTACTTCTGCCCATCTCTCTCTCACTGACCCCAGCAACCTACATCCATAGAAAGGAAAGGGCAACCTACATCCACAGGAGGGGGTTGTCAGCAATGGAGGGTCACCCCTGTTTGCACTGAATGTCACCTAATCCTCAAACAGTCTCACTCTGGGGAAAAGTGAAACACTCCAGAGTTGGCACCTTTTAAATCCTTTCTCTCTCACCTATTCTGTTTCAATAAATGAATAAATGCTTGATTGTTATTTTCAGTTTGGCCCATTACCCTAATTGACCACTGCCATCTTCAGCACTGGGCAGGCTGACAAATTGGTGCAGTAAGCATAGTTGTCATCTGAGCACAATGCTGTTCTGAAAGAGAAAAAGGCCTAAGGGTCCCACAGGATCCTTGAGGTGTGCTGGAAAATTGTTTGCAAGAGACTGAAGCACTTCACCAATGGGTCTTGAGGATAACTAGTGTATTGTTCACAGAAACTTTTTGGTTTTGAGGGTGATCCTTCTTGTTGGTCCTTGACAGAGAGGGTCACCCAGTGGGTGGGTGAACTTAGCAATCTAACAAAAGAGCTCTAAACAAGCTAGGGAAGAAGTTCCCTAGCCACAGCTCAAGTCCTCCAGAAATGGAACAAGACTGTCAGATGCCCTGGGAGCTGAGTTTTGTGCAATAACTACTGTTAACTAGAAGGTCTCTAAGGCGAATAAATGTAGCATTTTGTAAATTTACAATATACAACATGATGATTTTTGATATGCTTATTTGTTATAAAAAAATTACCACAAAAGAGTTGGAAAAAAACTAACTCACCTCAAAATCATTAATTCACTCACTTTTTTTTTTTTTTTTTGTGAGAACATTAAAGATCTACTCTCTTAGTAATTTGGAAGGGTACAATTTTCTTAACTATATGGTCACTATGCTGTACATTTCTGCTCTAGAATTTATTTCTCTTATAAATGGAAGTTTTTGTCTTTTACCCACACTCCCCTATTTCTTCCAATTCCAGCTTCTGGTGACCACCGTTCTATCAATACTTTTTTTCTATGAGTTCAGCCTTTTGGGAATTCATATGTCAGTGAGATGACATATTTGTCTTTCTCTGACTATTTCACTTAGCATAACACTCTCAAGATTTTCCCATGTTATAACAAATAACAGGATTTTCTTCTTTCACATGGCTGAATAATGTTTATACACACACACCCATTATCATATTTTCTTTCTCCACTGACAGACACTTGGGTTGTTTTCATGTCCTGAAAGTTGTGAATGCTGCTGAAATAAACATGGGAGTGCAGGTATCTCTTAAAGATCCCAATTCCATTTCCTTTACATATGTACCCAGATTGCTGGATCATAGGGTAGCCATATTTTTAATTTTTTGAAGAACCTCTACACTGTTTTCCATATTGGCTGTACCATTAGGCTATCAAGAGGTACAAACTTTCAGTTATAAGATAAATGAATCACAGGGATGAAGTCAATAATATTACAATAACTTCTTATGAAGATAGATGGTTGCTAGACATGGTGATCAATTGATAATGCAAAGAAATATTGAATCATTGAGTTACACACTTAAAACTAATATAACATTGCATGTCAAATATATTTCAATTTAAAAACAATATTTCAATTTTAAAAAACCAGAAAGGAAAAAAAGAAAATTGACCAAAAATGCAAGAGTGCAAACAGTAAGAAGATGAATCAATTTCTAGCTACAGGTACCACTTAAGAAAGATTATTCAAGTCTAATCTTAGATGACTACTTGACATCTACTTTATTAACCAATTTTGTTAATGGGTTAGTGGGTTCTGTGAACTGAGACTATTCAAAGACACCATCAGTTCAGTTCAGTTCAGTCGCTCAGTCGTGTCCGACTCTTTGCGACCCCGTGAATCACAGCACGCCCGGCCTCCCTGTTCATCACCAACTCCCGGAGTTCACTCAGACTCATGTCCATCGAGTCAGTGATGCCATCGAGCCATCTTATCCTCTGTCATCCCCTTCTCCTCCTGCCTCCAATCCCTCCCAGCATCAAAGTCTTTTCCAATGAGTCAACTCTTCCCATGAGGTGGCCAAAGTACTGGAGTTTCAGCTTTAGCATTATTCTTTCCAAAGAAATCCCAGAGCTAATCTTCAGAATGGACTGGTTGGATCTCCTTGCAGTCCAAGGGACTCTCAAGAGACTTCTCCAACACCACAGTTCAAAAGCATCAATTTTTTGGTGCTCAGCCTTCCTCACAGTCCAACTCTCACATTCATACATGACTACTGGAAAACCATAGCCTTGACTGGATGGACCTTAGTCAGCAAAGTAATGTCTCTGCTTTTGAATATGCTATCTAGGTTGGTCATAACTTTTCTTCAAAGGAGTAAGCGTCTTTTAATTTCATGGTGGCAGTCACCGTCTGCAGTGATTTTGGAGCCCCCAATAATAAAGTCTGACACTGTTTCCACTGTTTCCCCATCAAAGACACCATATTAACTGGCAAAATGCTCTCTCTCTGAGATGCATGCTTTAGCATAAAACCATGAAGTTATACAGACTGATACAGCTAACTCTACATAACAAAAACTGACAACTTTCTGACTGAAACAGCTTGATCAAAATCATCCTAAGACCTTCAAACCACCCTAAAAACGTACAGGAGTTTCCCTAAAAACTCCTTTAGACTAGCATCCCTATGGATGTAGAGAAAAGGTACACTGAGCTAAAGTTGGTCCAAAAAGAAAAATAATCCAACTAACAGAAGATCATAATGACTTCCCTTCAGGGATCTGCTCTAACCTGTTCTCAGATAACCTTAAAAACACTGGGTGAAATAATATTCCTAATCAATGGGCACCCTACCACCCTCAATACTTCACATTTTCCTGCTGTAGTCCTTTAGAGTAGTCAAATAATCTTAGTGGTGAAGTTAGATGATTTATCATATGCTTTCCCCCTTTCTAAACCCCTATTATTTAAGGACTTATTTAAAAATAATCTACCCTCCCATTCTCCCTGTTCAGAAGCCTAAGGGGAGAGTATCAATTACTCCAAGGTCTCTAAGCCACAACTAAAATGGTTATATCTAGGTTTCTTTTGTGTACTAAGTTGCTTCAATCATGTCCAACTCTTTGTGACCCTATGGACTGTAGCCCTCCAGGCTCCCCTGTTCATGGGATTCTTTAGGCAAAAATACTGGAGTAGGTTGTCATTTTCTCCTCCAGGGATATCCTGACCCAGGGATCGAACCCATGTGTCTTACATCTCCTGCATTGGCAGGCAAGTTCTAAAGAACTAGTGTAGGAGGCATAAGAGATGCAGGTTCAATCCCTGGGTTGAAAAGATCCCCTGGAGGAGGAAATGGCAAACTACTCCAGTATTCTTGCCTGGAGAATCTCATGGCAGAGGACCCTTGTCGGCTATGGTCCATGGTGTTGCAAAGAGTCAGACATGACTGAAATGACATAGTGCATGCACATACACACACACAACCAACACATCGGATTCAACAGGGACATAAGGTTTCCAGAGACAAAATGCAACTATTTTGCCCTCAGGTTCATTATCTAAGACTTGACATCTCCCTTGTGAGAAAAACTTTATCTCCAGAGCACATCAAGACTTTCCTCAATGACCTTATACCTCAAGTGAAAAGACAATTCCAGGGATTTCTAGAATTGGTGGTTATTGCAGGATGTGGATTCCTAAATTTCTCTGCTATAACATCACCTTTATGCAGTGTGACTAAGGAAACTGTGTCGAACCCCTAAGGACTTATCCTATTCAACAGTATCTAAATCCTTAAACATTTCCCTTTCTTCCACCCTACCTTGGAACTTCCAAATTATCCTTGCCCTTCTTGTTATTCAAGAGTGGCTGGTTAGTGCCAGGTTGAGAGATAAGAATATTCACATCAGCACTCTTCACAACAGCCAAGAATGGAAGCAGCTGAGTGTCCACTGACAGAGGAGCGGATGAAAACAATGTGGGGTGTGTCTGTGTATATATACACACATGTATACATACATATATTTATGCACAGATGTTTCATAATAATGCCATTGATAGCAGTGTGGATTGACCTAGAGATTATCACATTAAGCGAAGTTAGACAAATATCATAAGATACCACCTATAGATGGAATCTAAAAATTGATACAAGTGAACTAATATACAAAACAGAAACCAGCTCAGAAAATTGACCTATGGTTCCCAAAGGGGAGAGGTAGGCAGGGAAGGGATAAGTTAGGAGTTTGGGGTTGGCACACACACACTACTGTATCTAAAACCGTCAACAAGGACCTATACTGTGTAGCACAGGGAACTCCACTAAATACTCTGTAATAACCTATATGGGAAAAGAATCTGGAAAAGAATGAATACATATACTGAATATCACTGCTGTACACCTGAAACTGAAATAACATTGTCAATCAACTAAATTTTAATAAAAATTAACAACAACAACAACAACAAAAGAATATTGTTCTACAAAAACTTGGGGTCATGTTTTCAGTAGGTCTGGTGGTTTCCTGAGGGACTAGCTCTGATGCTTGCCTTTGCATTGACACTTGGACTGCAATGGGTTCCCACACACATTTAGAATGTGGATGTTCTAAATGACATTAAGTGTACACTTACAATATTTTTTCAATATTAATATGCAATTTTTTAATGAAGGCTAGGAGAAATAAATGTATGTTTACTTGTCACAATTATGAACAATAGAGAAGACTATATCTACTTGCACCATCAGTAAATGGCTACATTGCCCAATCTCATTAAGAATGGATGTGCAGCAATGGTTGCTCTGAGAAACAGTTCTCTGATTCTCTGTGTAAGGCACCAGTTAGTCTGGAGTAGCACAGTTTAAAAACTAATAAGAACTATTCTGACACTGTGACATTGTGTCATTGCACAGTCATGAGTTACATTTTACCAGAGATAAATATCAAAGAATTTGTTTAAGCTGGCATAAACCATGTTTATCTCATTTATCTCTTTAAATTATGCCAAGATCAAATAAGCTGAGTGAAATATTACCGAATTTAAAATTATAACTCTTACATTTATTTTACCACAAAATGACTCTTATTTTGGGTACTTTATTATAGCCATGCAATAATGTCTTTCTATTTTTATTCAATAAAAGTTCCCTTAATCTCCAGTACACTGCAAGTTTTTTGTTTTGTTTTGTTTTTTCAAGAAGATATAGGAGATCCAACCAGTCCATTCTAAAGGAGATCGGTCCTGGGTCTTCTTTGGGAGGAATGATGCAAAAGCTGAAACTCCAGTACTTTGGCCACCTCATGCGAAGAGTTGACTCATTGGAAAAGACTCTGATGCTGGGAGGGACTGGGGGCAGGAGGAGAAGGGGATGGCAGAGGGATGGCATCATCAACTCAATGGATGTGAGTCTGGGTGAACTCTGGGAGTGGGTGATAGACAGGGAGGCCTGGTGTGCTGCAGTTCATGGGGTCACAAAGAGTTGGACATGACTGAGCAACTGAACCGAACTGAACTAATAGCAAAACAGTACAGAGAAGGCAATGGCAAGTCACTCCAGTACTCTTGCCTAGAAAATTCCATGGAAGGAGGGACCTAATAGACTGCAGTCCATGGGGTCGCTACAAGTCAGACTCAACAGAGTGACTTCACTTTCACTTTTCACCTTCACGCATTGGAGAAGGAAACGGCAACCCACTCTGGTGTTCTTGCCTGGAGAATCCCAGGGACGGGAAGCCTGGTGGGCTGCCATCTATGGGGTCTCACAGAGTCGGACACGACTGAAGTGATTTAGCAGCGGCAAAACAGTATAGGCAGGTTACACAATATATCAGAAAGTTTTGCTTTGCCTCAATTTCCCAACAGATTTAATCATAACTTTCCCTCATCTGAGCCATCCAAATTAAGCCAAATTCAGTAAATAATTTCCAAATGCTCCCTAGTATATAGTTCTGATCTGTGGTACCACATAAAACAGGTAGTACACATGACACATACACATATTTTATGAGTAGTGAAACAGTGAGAGATTACGATCACTCAGACTCTATTTGCACAAGTCTAGGTTAATCTATTTGGGAGTCCTTCAAAAAAACTAACATATGCAGACAAGTTCTTAATGCTAAAACATTAAACATAGCATTGAACATCAAATTTATGAGAAAATTATGGCAGAACTAAGACCTTTGAAAAATATATGAGAATCAGATAGCCAGGAAGCAATCAGAATTGGTGTGACTAGAGTATTTTTAAATAGCACAGAAATTCTGTTATTAAAATACAGATTAAACTTTTGCATTGGTTTCTGTGGAGAAGAATGTATCAATTACTGTTCAAGGTACACTACTGGCATCAGAAATATATATTACATTAATGGTTCAGAAGAAAAGGAACTTAATTCATTTCTACTATTACAAATAAAACTTCAGATAATTCTTAAATGAAATTCAGAGTTCATAAGAATAAAAGTAGGAGAAATATACAGAAGAAAAATTGGGAATGACAAATGAGCCAATCCCTTGGCTTTCAACCTTCAAACCACCTTTCATAATGTTTGCTTCCTCCTTGGGCCCTTTGCTAAAATTATTTTTCCTACTAAACTACATTTAGTAAGTCATAATTAATTCATGCCATCTGCATTATTTTCCAGGTTCACTGTTGATTCAGATTTTGATGAACAATCCATAATTATGAAGGTTTTATAATAATATTATAGAATCACATAAATCACTGTCATGCTTGTGATAGGCTATAAAGTCAAGCAAGCCTTCAGAAACTTATGTACTGCTCACTGATACCAATCATTTAAATGTGGCCATCAATTTATGCTCAAGTCCAAGATTAGTCACACACTGGGCATCTTTAATTTGAGTACTGTGCCTACCTCACAAGGTGCTCTGCTCTCCATGATTGGTGCATCAGCTACATGCCCAGAAATGTCCATGATATCATCAGGAGCCAATCAGGTGTTCTTTCTCTGATACCAATTTGATGTAAACCAGACAAAAAACAGATACCTGTTGTTTTGGTTGACGTGTTAAGCTTTATGATGGAAACATGCACAACAATCATTAGAATTTTTAAATACTGGAAATAGCTGCTTATTCTTTTCTTTCTATATACATGTAAGAATAAGGATATTGAATAAGAAAGATTTTAAATTAAAAGGAAAGCACCAGGATTATATGGCAGTACTGGCAAAGCTAGAACATAAACAAATTGTATTAGACTTGAATTTAAGTAAACTACATTCAAAGCAGTCACTGAGTTCACTGTGTTCTTACAGACTTAGTACTGTTATTATGAGCGCCATTATATTCCAATAATTTTCTTATCTTTGTGATTCCAATACATACTGCAGTGCCAGGTAGACAGTAGGTGGTTAATGCATGTTTGTTGAATAGAAGTATTTGTTTTGCCCAGCTTGAAGAGCGTCAGTCTTTGTTCCAACAAACTTGACTTTGTTCCACCAAAAAAAAAAAAAAAAAAAAGGTGGTGGTGGGGGGGCAAACCAAAAGTATTTGTGAAAGACATGAGAATGAGAATGTCAAAGGAGCAAAAGTAAACCTCAGTTCTACATCTAAATGCTTCATCAATTACACAATGAGCTTCTTCCTTACTCTTGAGTCAACCCCTGCTCAATAATGGCACACTATCCTGCAATTTAAGCTAGTGATTACAAGGGAGACTGAAATCACACAGACCTAGGTCCATAGCCTGGCAGTGCTACCTACTGTGTGTTATGGGGCAAGTTACTTACTATCACTAAACTTGATTTCTCTCATCTATGAAATGGCATAAAAATACTAACCTCAAAGGTCTTAGTTAAGTTATTCACGACTAAATAAAATATAGGATATTTTTTTAATCAAAAAGAGGTGGATTTGTATCCTTTTGACTTCTTAGTTCTTTCTTATATCTCTCTTAAAATCACTCCCTAGCCTATAGTCATTATGATGCATAGAGACCTGTGAACAAATATTTTGATTTGCTATATAGCTCATGGATAGCTCTTTATTATCCCGCTCATGTGTTATTTTTCCTTTCAAGAGAAGGAAGTTCCAGGGAACTTCCTGGCAGTCTGGTGGTTAGGATTGCTTTCATTGCCAGGCATAGTCTCATTCCCTCATGGGGAATTAAGATCCTGAACCCATGCAGCAGAATCAAAATAAAAAGAGGAGGAGCTTCCTTCAAAAATATAAATAGGGTCTGATAGTTAAATTGAAGCATACAATGCATCAACAGCTCTCAGTCAATAATGATGATACATAGACACACTACAATATACACAACTTTTCCCACAATCATCACCTCATTTCATTCTCATTCTCTGTCCCCCTACCTCCACACACACACACTAAGCATTTGAGCACTACAGGCATTACTGTTTCTGTCCTCTGGATGACAAATAAGAACGCAGAATATTGTATTAGAGAAAAGTATAGACTTCATAGTCAGACCTGATATTAAATCTAGGCTGTTTATGACCTCAAGCAGGTTACCTAAACTGTCTGAACTTCAGTTTTCTATTCTGTAAAATGGGTACTATAATTCCGCCTATCCTAAAGACCTGTTTGAGTTATAAAATGAGATGACAGAAGGCACTTAACACATGGTCACAATTATTATCATCAAATCCCAGCAAAGTAAAAGGACTTGTCTCAGTTTATCTTCTTAAAAGCAAGACTTAGCCTAGAATGTAGGAGGCCTGACTCCTAATGTACTAGATCTTCTAGAAATAGCTAATACTAGGCTTTCATATTTAAAAAACTGTGTCTCTGTCTCCTATAGTAACTAAACAGCAATTGGATTTTATTCATTTGTTCAAATCCTTAGAAATACATCATATTTACACAGTACCAAACCAATCAGTATAACAGTGACATATTCAGTCAATCAATGCGTGATATTGTTCTTATGGCACCAATTTGAATTTTTTGTCATGGAGTTGCTCTTACATTTATCAAATATAATCCCAACAGAGTAACACCACCCACATGAAAGATTTGCCCACAAAGTATTTCTTTATCATTAAAGGAACTATCCTAACTCTCTCTCAAGCAGCACGATTTTATAAACAAAAAGCTAAATTGAGAATTTGGATATATTTATAAATGACCAAGTATATTAACTGTGCAAATATTCTTTACAAAATGGAAATAAAACTTCAGAAAATCAAATGTCACTGCTTAGCATTATGTGAAGGGTAAATTGGTATACTTAACACTTGAAAAGACTAAGTAAGCATAGGAAGTACTGTACTCAAAATGGTCTGGTTAAAAATGACAGACATTGGGAGAACAAGATGGCAGAGGAGTAGGTGGACATGGAGTACATCTCTCTCCACAGATACATGAGGGATTCACCTTCAGACACAGAAATGCAAGCAGAACACCAGCTGAGAGTGGACAGGAGTTCCTGACCAGTGGAAAAGAATATATAGAACCACATAAAATTCAGTAGGACAAAGGAACAAGAGGTAAAACAGGAGTCTTAGTAGGACTAGACCTGCCCTCAGTTAGTGGGAGAACTGAAGCAGGGGTCCAATCCCCACATCGGGGCAATTGTCTGAGTCAGAAGAGAAACATTTAAGGCAGAGAGTGAAACAGCTGATCTGTGGCAGCCTAAATGGAATGAGAATCAGGCAGTCCTTACTGCAGCCATACATACCCCAGACGGGGACACAGGTACCCTGGAGGAGGCAATAGCTGGGAGCTGGAGTTTAGGGTTTGTGGAGAAATCCCAGGGCGAGTGCCACTGTTGACTGTGGAGAGATGGATCGAGGGGATGTAAGGGAGAAGATTGTGGTGGGAAATACCTGCGGAGGAAAGCTGGGCAGCCATGGAAGCAAGGCGATACTGCTGAGTCAAGCATAGGGGGTGGAACAATCACCATAGCCTCTCCTACAACAGGCCAGCAATGGCAGCTGAACAATAGAGAAGCTGGCTCATCAAATGCCTGATGCATATAACTACAGAGTAGGACCCTACCCAGGGTGCTCCTTTAAGTGCCTGACATGCTAATCTACAGAGTAGGGCCCCAGGTGGAGGAGTTGGGGGGGGGGGTGGGGGCTTCTATGTGCCTGAATCAACAGAGCTATGGAGAAAGACTGGCCAAAGAGGCCTGCTGACTGCCAGCTACAAGATGCTCAAAAAAAGACTCTGATAGGGCCATAACTCCTGTGGTGGAGGCAGTCCATATCCCTGCACACTTAGCACCACCAGGGTCCCCGGAAGCCAGGCAGCTGTGCCACCTTCACGTTCAACTCTCACTGGGGCAGAGCTGCCACAGGTCAAAATAATTCTTCCATCTATGCCTGCAGGGTTGCTTTGGTCATGTGACCCTGTAGATTGTGGGCCTCTATGCTTCTCTGTCAGAGAGGGGGTTCTCCAGGCAAGAATACTGGAGCGTATTGGCCAATACTGGTTGTCATACCCTTTTAGAGCACTGTATTTCCTGCTTCCCTAGCCACAAACCCTCCTGAGTACCTGGTGCTGCCAGAACCCCTGCGACCCAAGCAGCTGCACTACCTCCACACCTGGCCCTCACAAGGCAAACTCAAGCCCTCAAGGGCAGCCTCAGAAGCTATATATCTCAGTGGATGACCCACATGTAGAGGTGGAAATAAAGTCACAATTGAAACCCAGGGGCAGTGAGGCTAAGGAAGAAGACCCAAAACCTTCCCACCAGCTTCACAAGTTGCAGATTAAATCCACACAATCAACTAAGCAGACTCTGTGTCGATGGAATATATAAAAGGTCATTGAGAGCTCCTGCAAGAGAAAACACACTAGCTCTGATAACTGTGGACATTGGAGGCACGGGCATGCAGTAGTAGGATCAGATTATAATCTGAGCTGCCCTCACATCATGCCCAGAGATCAACACAATGTTGGAGGGCATCCTAGGGAGGTAAGGTGGACTGTGACTCCCAGCGAGAGAAAGGACTCTGACAGCAGCGACTCAAGAAAGCATTTATTATTCTTTTTTTTTTTTTTGACTTGTTCTGTAGATTCTTTTGGATGCTCTTTTTTCCCTTTTTCTCCCTTTGTTGTAGTTGTCGATTTATTGGTACTAAGAAATCCAATTAAGCTTTTGAGCTTTTTTCTTTTCCCTTAGTCAAATTTTGTATTGTTGACATAAACCTCTGCCTTTATGTTGGGCTTTTGCAGTTCTGTGAAGTTGTCCTCTTTTTTTTTCTCTCTCTCTTTTTTAAATGTTTTAAACCTTTTTTTTTTTTCTACACTTATTCCTTTGTTTGCTTTTCCTACTGTTCTTTTCCCCTGCAGTTAATCTTTAACATAAATAAATCTTCTTTCGCTATCTCTATTTACCTTTGCATATCTATTCTTTCTTTCTTTTTTTCCTCTCCTTTCCTCTCATATTTCTTAGTTTTATTTTCATTGCTTTATTCCCCAATTGGCGCCATGCTTTGTATGTTTTTCAGTTTGTGCTTTAATTAGTTTTGTTCTAGTAGATATATAGTTTTTGGTTTCCTTTGTTCACCAGGTCAACTTCTTGTACTTTATTTTTGTTGGACTGTTTTGATTTTGATTATGGGTGTATATGTATGTGTGCATATTCAGTCACAGTTTCAATTGTTGGTATAAACTTCTGCCTCTACATTGGAATTTTGCAGTTCTGTGGAGTTTTCCTTTTTTCTTTCTTTTTTAATCTTTTTTTTATAATTTTAATTTTTTAAACCTATTACATTTTTTTTTCTGCATTTAGGCCTTTGTCTACCTGTCTTACTGTTCTTTTCCCCTTGCAGTTAATCTTAACATATATAAATCTTCTTCATTTACTTCTATTTAACTTTGTATATCTATTCTTTCTTTTCTTTTTTGCCTTTCCTCTCAAAATATTTCTCAGTTATGTCTTTATTGCTTTATTCCTCACTTGGCACATTGCTTTAATTTTGTTTTCCAGTTTGTGCTTAAGTTAGTTTTGTTCTTAACTGGTAAATATAACTTTTTATTTCCTTTGTTCACCAAGTACTTTATTTTTCTTGGACTGTTTTCACTTTGCTCATGGGTGTATATGTATGTGTGTATATTCCATTATTTTAATTATTATTTTTTCCGATTTTGTAACTGTCATTTTTCTGAGGTTCATCTTTGGTTTCTCATTTTTGGATATTTGTTTTAATCTCAGTTAATGCCATAACAAAACACTTGTGGAATCTTTGTTCCTGACCAGAGATCAAGCCCTGGGCCTTTGGAGAAGGAGCACTTACTCCAAGACCCTAGACTACCAGAGAACTAACCCTAGGGAGTATCACATAGTGAGAACTCACACAAAAGAAGCCACTTGACTACAAGAACCTGCATCACCCAACTGCCAGTAGCAGCCTATGTAGGACACTTCATCTAAACAACAAACAAAACAAAAATACAAACCAAATCATCAACAGACAGGATTACCACCTCACTCAGACTTGCCCATCAGAGCAAAACAAACAAACAAAAACTCAGCAAAAATCTCACCCTATACAAATCTCACACAAACCACTGGACCAATCTTAGGAGGGCAGAAACCAAAAGGAAGAAAGAATTTAACCTTCTTCATGGAAAGAATTTAACTTTCCTTTAAGCCTGGGAAAGGAGACCTCAAACACAATAACTTAAAAAAAATAATAATAATGAAAAGGCAGAGAAATACTATGCAAATGAAGGAACAAACTAGAAACATAAAAGTCCAAGTAAATGAAGAGGAAATAGGCAAACTCCCTGAAAAAAAATTTAGAATAATGAAAGCCAAGATGATCAAAAGTCTTGAAAACAAAAATGGAGAAAACTAAAGAATCAATTAACAAAGACCTAGAATAATTAAAGAATAAACACACAGAGACAAACAACACAAATTACTGAAATTAAACATACTCTAGAAGGAATCATTAGGAAAATATCTGAAGCAGAAAAATGAATCAGTGATCTGGAAGATAAAATGGTGGTAAAAGCTTACAAAGAGCAGAATAAAGTAAAAATAATGAAAAGAACTGAGGATAGTCTCAGAGACCTCTGGGACAATATCAATTGCAGCATTTTAATTATAGGGTCCGCAGAAAAAGAAGCGAAAAAGAAAAGTTATGAGAAAATTTTTGAAAAGATTGTAGTTGAAAATTTCCCCAACATGGAAAAGGAAATAGTCAAGTCCAAGAGGCACAAAGAGTCCCATACAGGATAAAACCAAGGAGAAACATGCCATAACACATACTAATCAAACTAACAAAGACTAAACACAAATAAAGAACATTAAAAGCAGCAAGGCAAAAGCAACAAGCAACATACGAGGGTAACTCCATACACTTAACAGCTGATATTTCATCAGAAACACTGCAAGAATGGCAGGATATATTTTAAAGTACTGAAAGGGGAAAAATCTACAACCAAGATTACTGTACCCAGCAAGGATCTCATTCAAAATTGATGGAGAAACGAAAAGCTTTTCAGAAGAAAATTCAGTACCACCAAACCAATTTTACAACAAATGTTAAAGGGATTTATATAGTCAAGAAATACAGGAAAAGAAAAAAATACACGAAATCAACCCCAAACAATTAAGAAAATGGCAATAGGAACACACACACACACACACACACACACACACACACACATAATTACTTTAAATGTAAATGGATTAAATGCTCCAACCAAAAGACACAGGGTGGCCGAATGGATATAAAAACAACACCCATGTATATCCTGTCTACAAGAAACCCACGTCAAAACTAAAGACACATATAGACTGAAAGTGAGAGGATGGAAAAATATATTCCATGTAAATGGTAAGCAAAAGAAAGCTGGGTAGCTATCCTTATATCAGGCAAAATAGACCTTAAAATAAGAAGGCTACAAAAGATAAGGAAGGATACTACATAATGATCAAGGGATCAATCCAAGAGGAAGACATAACAATTGTAAATATCTATGCCCCCAACATAGAAGCATCTCAATACATAAGACAAACACTGACAGACTTAAAAGGAGAAACTGACAGTAACACAACAATAGTAGGAGACTTTGACACCCCACTCACACCAATGGACAAATAATCAAAACAGGAAATTAATAAGGAAACACCAGTATTAAATGATACATTAGATGAGATGGATCTCATTGACATTTTCAGGAAATTCCATCCAAATGCAGAAGAATACACCTTCTAAAGTTCACATGGAGCATTCTCCAGCATAGACCACATCTTGGGTCACAAATCAAACCTCAGCAAGTTTAAGAAAATTTAAATCGTATCAAGCATCTTTTCTGACCACAATACTATTAGACTAGATATCAATTACAGGAAAAAAAAAAAAAGGTAAGAAACACAAACACATGTGCTGGGGTCCAGCCCCAGTGGATCCAGGGTAATTCGAAGGGGAGATGGAATCAGCATCCTAGAAAAAAGCTATTTAATTAGAAGTATAAAGAGAGATTAGAAAGGAATAGTGCTTAGGAAAATTATTGGAGAAAAAGAGGCTGAATAACTTGGTTTACATGGAATACCAATAAAACTCTAAGACAAGGAGTTTGCCGAGTATCCATGCTCCAGATGGGAATCCAGCCAGAAAGGGAAAGAAAGGATGACACAGGGGAATCAGTCTTTCCAGAAACTGATCCGTTTTCTTTATTTTCAGGTTTGCTTATATACCTTTTTTTACACATAGAGACAAATGGAAATTTTAAAGTCACGCGGGGGTCAGCAGTCCTGACATTTATCAAAATCAGGTGCTTAATATGAATGTAAACAAAAAGATCTTAGGGGTTTTACATCATCTTCTGGGCATGACGCCTGCTGACATTTTATGATCCTTTCTTTTCTGATAACGGTCAGTCAACCAGAAACTTATTTTCCAGGGGTGATTTTTCTTAAACCAGGCACTACCCTCTGAAGGTACCAGATAAAGTTGCATTCCTATAGGGTAAGGGTGTAGTGGGTTACAATTAAGAAATGAATTTACTTAGCCTAAGGTTAACATGATTAATCTTAAAGGTTAATACTTATTTCCCCTATATGTTAGTTATATATTCATTAACATGTATAAGGGCAGGGGATTTAGCAGCAAATATTGGCTCAACAAATGAAAAACCCTTCACCAATATAATTTCTAATCAACCCACTATACTATACTAATAATTTTCTAACTTCTCAAAAGAATCTGTATTTAGAAAGTTTACAGCATCTCGTGCCTCTCACGGTTGGGAGGCTGTAAACAATCACATGTGGCTGGACGAAACTGTACAGGCAGGCTAGATAACCTTCAGAGGAGTTCATAAGTTGAAACACTCTTGTCATGCCCAGGATTTTTTATTAACTGGAACTGTGGGTTAACTTCTTCTCCGAGAGAGGTGATGGGGGAAAGCCCCCCATAAAGTCAGAGTTGTAGGTGAGAGCATAAAACAGAAAAGTAGGCAAACTCTGGTTATGGGGTAGATGCTCAGAAACAGGGGGTTTCCTGAGACTAGATCCAGCCTTTGCATATGCCGAAGCCTCCTTCCTCATGACCTTTGCCATGGGCGGAGTTCCTCACGCTGGCTCCCGGCACACATGGAAATTAAACAACACATTTCTAAATAGCCAACAGATTCCTGAAGAAATCAGAAGGGAAATAAAAAATTTTCTAGAAAGAAATGATGTTGAAAACATGACAACTCAAAACCTATGGGAGGCAGCAAAAGAAGTTTAAGAAGGAATTTTATAGCAATACAATCTTCCTCAAGAAACAAGAAAAACATAAAATAGAAAACCTAAATTTACGCCTAAAATAATTGGAAAAAGAAGAACAAAAAATCTCCAAAATTAGTAGAAGGAAAGAAATCATAAAGATGTGAGCAGAAATAATTGAATAAATAAGAAATGAAAGAAACAATAATAGAGATTAATATAACTAAAAGCTGGTTCTTTGAGAAGGTAAACAAAATTGACAGACCTTTAGCCAGACTCATCAAGGGGAAAAAAAAAAAAAAAGAAGAAGAAGAATCAAATCAACAAAATTAGAAATGAAAAAGGAGAGGTTACAACAGACAATGCAGAAATACAAAGGATTATAAGAGACTATTATGAACAACTATATGGCAGTAAAATAGATAACCTGGAGAAATTGGACAGATCATTAGAAAAGTTCAATCTTCCAAGACTGAACCAGGAAGAAATAGAAATTATGAACAATCCAATTACAAGCACTGAAATTGAAGCTGTGATAAAAAAAAAAAAATCTCCCCCAAAACAATATAAATAAACCTACCTAAGGAGACAAAAGAACTGCACACAGAAAATTATAAGATACTAAATCACTGCAAATGGTGACTGCAGCCATGAAATTAAAAGACGCTTACTCCTTGGAAAAAAAGTTATGACCAACCTAGATAGCATATTGAAAAGCAGAGACATTACTTTGCCAACTAAGGTCCGTCCAGTCAAGGCTATGGTTTTTCCAGTGGTCATGTATGGATGTGAGAGTTGGACTGTGAAGAAAGCTGAGTGCCGAAGAATTGATGCTTTTGAACTGTGGTGTTGGAGAAGACTCTTGAGAGTCCCTTGGACTGCAAGGAGATCCAACCAGTCCATTCTGAAGGAGATCAGCCCTGGGATTTCTTTGGAAGGAATGATGCTAAAGCTGAAGCTCCAGTACTTTGGCCACCTCATGGGAAGAGTTGACTCATTGGAAAAGACTCTGATGCTGGGAGGGATTGAGGGTAAGAGTATAAGGGGATGACCGAGGATGAGATGGCTGGATGACATCACTGACTCGATGGACGTGAGTCTGAGTGAACTCTGGGAGTTGGTGATGGACAGGAAGGCCTGGTGTGCTGCGATTCATGTGGTCGCAAAGAGTTGGACACGACTGAGTGACTGAACTGAACTGAAATGAACTGAACTGAATGAAAGAATCAACGATGACATAAAGAGATAGAGACATATTCCATGTTCCTGGGTAGAAAGAATCAATATTGTGAAAATGACTATAATATGAAATGCAATCTACAGATTCAATGCAATCCCAATCAAATTACCAATGGCATTTTTCACAGAACTAGAACTATAAAATCCCACAATTCGTATGGAAACACAAAAGACCCCGAATAGCCAAAGCAGTCTGGAGAAAGACTTCCTGACTTTATATTATAGTACAAAGCTACAGCCGTCAAGACAGTATTGTACTGGCACAAAAACAGAAGCATAGACCATTGGAACAAGATACAAAGCACAGAAATAAACTCATGCACCTATGGGCACCTTATTTTTTACAAAAGAGCCAAGAATATATAATGGGGCAAAGGCAGCCTCTTCAATAAAGGGTGCTGTGAAAACTGCACAGCTACATGTAAAAGAATGAAATTAGAACAGGTCCTAACACCATACACAAAGATAAACTCAAAGTGGATTAAAGACCTAAATGTAAGACCAGAAACTATAAAACTCTTGAAGGAAAACAAAGGCAGAACACTCGATGACATAAATCAAAGCAAGATCCGCTATGACTCACCTCTGAGAATAATGGAAATTAAAACAAAAGTAAACAAGTGGGACCTGATTAAACTTAAAAGCTTTTCTGCAGAAGAGGAAACTATAAGCAAGGTGAAAAGACAACCCTCAGAATGGGAGCAAATAATAGCAAATGAAACAATTGACAAAGGATTAATTTCTAAAACATACAAGCAGCTCATACAACTCAATACTAGAAAAACAAACAATCCAATCAAAAAGTGGGAAAAAAAGACCAAAACAGACATTTTCCCAAGGAAGACATACAGATGGCTAACAAACACATGAAAAGATGCTTAACATTGCTCATTGTTGGAGAAATGAAGATCAAAATGATAGTGAGATATTTCCTCACACCAGTCAGAATGGTTCTCATCAGAAAGTCTACAAATAGTGAATGCTTGAGAGGGTGTGGAGAAGGCGGAGTGCTCTTGCACTGTTGGTGGGAATGTGAATTGATACAGCCACTATGGAAGACGGTATGGAGATTCCTTAAAGGACTATAAATGGTATTACTATATGGCCCAGCAATCCCACTCCTGGGCATATACCCTAAGGAAACCGAAATTGAAAGAGACACTTGTATCCCATTTTTCATTGAAGCGCTATTTACAATAGCCAAAACATGGAGGCAACTTGGATGTCCATTGAGAGATGAATGGATAAAGAACTTGTGGTACATATTAACAATGCAATATTACTCAGCCATGAAAAGGAATGCATTTGAGTCTGTTCTAATGAGGTGGATGAACGTAGAACCTATTACACATAGTGAATTGAGTCAGAAAGAGAAAGATAAATACCATATTGTGGCACAGGAGGGCTGAGAAGAGCCACTCCTCTTGGAGTTCAAGGTCAGGAGAGGTGGTAGTGAGGAGATACCGTTTGTCCAAGGTAAGGAGCAGCGGCTGTGCTTTGCTGGAGCAGCCGTGAAGAGATACCCCACGTCCAAGGTAAGACAAACCCAAGTAAGATGATAAGTGTGGCGAGAGGGCATCAGAGGGCAGACACACTGAAACCATGATAACAGAAAACCACTCAATCTAATCCCATAGAACACAGCCTGGTCTAACTCAATGAAATTAAGCCATTCTGTGTGGGGCCACACAAGACTGGCAGGACATGTTGGAGAAGTCTGACAGAATGTGGTCCACTGGAGAAGGGAATGGCAAACCACTTCAGTATTCTTGCCTTGAGAACCCCATGAACCGTATCAAAAGGCAAAATGATAGGATACTGAAAGAAGAACTCCCCAGGTCAGTAGGTGCCCAATACGCTATTGGAGATCAGTGGAGAAATAACTCTAAAAAGAATGAAGGGATGGAGCCAAAGCAAAACCAATACCCAGTTGTGGATGTGACTGGTGATAGAAGCAAGTTGCAATGCTGTAAGGAGCAATATTGCATAGGAACCGTTAATGTTAGGTCCATGAATCAAGGCAAATTTGAAGTGGTCAAACAAGAGATGGCAAGGGTGAACGTCGACATTCTAGGAATCAGCGAACTAAAATGGACTGGAATGGGTGAATTTGATCCAGATGACCATTATATCTACTACTGTGGGCAGGAATTCCTTAGAAGAAATGGAGTAGCCATCATGGTCAACAAAAGAATCTGATATGATTTACTTGGATGCAATATCACAAATGATAGAATGATCTCTGTTCGTTTCCAAGGCAATATTAGAGTAATCCAAGTCTATGCCCCAACCAGTAACGCCGAAGAAGCTGAATTTGAATGGTTCCATGAAGACCTACAAGACCTTTTAGAACTAACACCCCAAAAAGATGTTTTTTTTTTTTTCATTATAGGGGACTGGAATGCAAAAGTAGGAAGTCAAAAAACACCTGGAGTAACAGGCAAATTTGGCCTTGGAATATGGAATGAAGCAGGACAAAGGATAATAGAGTTTTGCCAAGAGAATGCACTGGTCATAGCAAACACCCTCTTCCAATAACACAAGAGAAGACTCCACACATGGACATCACCAGATGGTCAACACCACAATCAGATTGATTATATTCTTTGCAGCCAAAGATGGAGAAGCTCTATACAGTCAGCAAAAACAAGACTGGGACCTGACTATGGCTCAGATCATGAGTTCCTTATTGCCAAATTCAGACTTAAATTGAAGAAAGTAGGGAAAACCACTAGACCATTCAGGTATGACCTAAATCAAATCCCTTATGATTATACAGTGGAAGTGAGAAATAGATTTAAGGGCCTAGATCTGATAGACAGAGTTCCTGATGAACTACGGAATGAGGTTCATGACATTGTACAGGAGACAGGGATCAAGACTATCCCCATAGAAAAGACAGGCAAAAAAGCAAAATAGCTGTCTGGGGAGGCCTTACAAATAGCTGTGAAAAGAAGAGAAGTGAAAAGCAAAGGAGAAAAGGAAAGATATAAGCATCTGAATGCAGAGTTCCAAAGAATAGCAAGAAGAGATAAGAAAACCTTCCTTAGTGATCAATGCAAAGAAATAGAGGAAAACAACAGAATGAGAAAGACTAGAGATATCTTCAAGAAAATTGGAGATGCCAAGGGAACATTTCATGCCAAGATGGGTTCGATAATGGGCAGAAATGATATGGACCTAACAGAAGCAGAAGATATAAAGGGTTGCAAGAATACACAGAAGAACTGTACGAAAAAGATCTTCACAACCCAGATAATCACGATGGTGTGATCGCTCACCTAGAGCCAGGCATCCTGGAATGTGAAGTCAAGTTGGCCTTATAAAGCATCACTATGAACAAAGCCAGTGAAGGTGATGGAATTCTGGTTGAGCTACTTCAAATCCTGTGAAAGTGCTGTACGCAATATGCCAGCAACTTTGGAAAACTCAGCAGTGGCCACAGGACTGGAAAAGGTCAGTTTTCATTCCAATCCCAAAGAAAGGCAGTGCCAAAGAAGGCTCAAACTACCACACAATTGCACTCATCTCACATGCTAGTAAAGTAATGTTTGAATTTCTGCAAGCCAGGCTTCAGCAATACTTGAACCATGAACTTCCAGATATTCAAGCTGGTTTTAGAAAAGGCAGAGGAACCAGAGATCAAATTGTCAACATCCATTGGATCATTGAAAAAACAAGAGAGTTCCAAAAAGTCATGTATTTCTGCTTTATTGACTATGCCACAATAAACTGTGGAAAATTCTAAAAGAGATGGGAATACTAGACCACCTTTCCCCCCTCATGAGAAACCTATATACAGATAAGGAAGCAACAGTTAGAACTGGACATGGAACAATAGACTGCTTCCAAATAGGAAAAGGAGTACGTCAAGGCTGTATATAGTCACCCTGCTTATTTAACTTCTATGCAGAGTACATTATGAGAAATGCTGGGCTGGAAGAAGCACAAGCTGGAATCAAGATTGCCGGGAGAAATATCAATAATCTCAGATATGCAGATGACACCACGCTTATGGCAGAAAGTGAAGAGGAACTAAAAAGTCTCTTGATGAAAGTGAAAGTGGAGAGTGAAGAAGTTGGCTTAAAGCTCAACATTCAAAAAACTAAGATCGTGGCATCTGGTCCCATCACTTCATGGGAAATAGATGGGGAAACAGAGGAAACAGTGTCAGACTTTATTTTGGGGGGCTCCAAAATCACTGCAGATGGTGATTGCAGCCATGAAATTAAAAGACGCATACTCCTGGAAGGAAAATTATGACCAACCTAGATAGCATATTGGAAAGCAGAGACATGACTTTGCCAAGAAAGGTCCATCTAATCAAAGCTATGGTTTTTCCAGTAGTTATGTATGGATGTGAGAGTTGGACTGTGAAGAAAGCTGAGCACTGAAGAATTGAGGCTTTTGAACTGTGGTTTTGGAGAAGACTCTTGAGAGTCCCTTGGACTGCAAGGAGATCCAACCAGTCCATTCTATAGGAAATCCATCCTGGGTGTTCTTTGAAAGGAATGATGCTAAAGCTGAAACTCCAGAACTTTGGCCACCTCATGGAAAATGTTGACTCATTGGAAAAGACTCTGATGCTGGGAGGGATTGGGGGCAGAAGGATAAGGGATGACAGAGGATGAGATGGCTCGATGGCATCACCGACTCAATGGAGATGAGTTTGAGTGAACTCCGGAGTTGGTGATGGGCAGGAAGGCCTGGTGTGCTGCAGTTCATGGGTTCACAAAGAGTCGGACATGGCTGAGCAACTGAACTAACTGAACTGAATGCTTATATACAGAATCTAGAAATATGGTATTGAATATTTACACAGCAATATTGGAGAAACAGACTTGGAGAATAGACATATGGATATGGGGAGAGGGGAGGAGAGGATGAGATATATAGAAAGAGTATCATGCAATCTTCCATTACTATATGTAAAATAAATAGCCAATGGGAATTTGCTATATGGCTCATGAAACTCAAACAGGGACTTTCTGTCAACCTAGAGGGGTGGGATGGGGAGAGAGATGGGAAGGAGCTTCAAAAGGGAGGGGATAAATCAACCTATGGTTGATTCCTGTTGTGGTTTGACGGAAAACAGCAAAATTATGTAATGTAATTATCCTTCAATAAAAAATAAATAAAAAAAAAGACAGATATCCATTAGATCTAGTAAGTAATTCTTATTATCAAAGATCCGTCATTTAGAATAATGTTACTTATCTTTTAAAAATTCAAAGTTTTTGCCTATGATCTTACAATTACTTCTCTTTAGACATGTACCAAGATTTAGCAAATTTTATAAAATATTAAGGCTTAAAAACTAATATGCTTGTATTCATTAAATTACCCATGTTGATGTCAGTCACTCAGTTGTGTCCGACTCTTTGCAACCCCATGGACCCCATCAGATTCCTCTCTCCATGGGATTCTCCAGGCAAGAATACTGGAGTGAGTTGCCATTCCCTTCTCCTGGGGATCTTCCTGATCCAGGGGTCAGACCCATTTCTTCTGCATTGCAGGGAGATTCTTCACTGAGCCATCAGGGAAGTCCAAATTATGAATAAATTTTATTAAATTAATTATAAAGTTTTCTCAATATTCTTAGGTAATCAATGGTAGTAATCACTGCCCACCCTGACCTGCACCACAAAATTCTAAGATTTATACATTTAATTGCCAAAGTATAAATCTTTAGAAGAAAATTTAATATTTGCTGAGGTAATACAAGAGGAATTTTAGGAAGCCCTATTTATACCTTCATGATACCTAACTCTTCTATTATACTTACACTGATTTAGAATCAGCTAGAATAATTTTCCTTAAAAAGCCTTCGATTAGAGCAAATTCTAAACATCTTATATACAAATTATCCTACTACTCACCAAAAGCCTATTAAACATCTTGTTCACTTACCTGACAATCAAACTCTATGCTGAGATTTAATATCCCAGACCAAAAACATCTGGTGATGTCATAGGGGCTGGTCATGTTTTTCAGTTGATAGAACACTCTGCCAGGTGTGGATAGCATACGAAAAAGCAGATGTCCCTGCTTACAAGTGGCATAGCATGTAAATAGGGAAATACCTACATAGAATGGTGCAAATGTTATCTACTGTTGGTTACACTGAAAGAAAAGGAGGGATGGAGGAAACTTTGACATGTGTCAGGGGGCCTGTGAACCATATGCAGATACAGAGATCAGTACCAGATACCAGAGGCAGTACATTTGCTGGGAGTGCTCTTAGAAGCAACAGCTAGAGGGACTTATGAAGCAGGGTTAGGAGGAGGAAGCTGGTCTGTGATACAGGCAGGCAAAAAAACTCAGCTCATCTCCCAGGGAGCACCAGGGATGGAATGGCCCTTAAGAGTTCTCTCAAAGTGAGTCAGGAGTCTGGGCTTATGTATCCCTGCCTCAGCCACTTACTGGATACAGGCTCCGTCTCCCTGCAGCCATGCAGAGAAGAAAAAAACCTTGGGAAAAGCAGCTCCCTTCAGGCTAGGACAACCCTGGAGGAGGAACTCAGCTAAGAGCTGCCAGCCACATATACTGTCAAGAGCTGGGATCAGGACTGTTTCCATTTTGGAGGTGTTGGGAAGAAGGGGACTTGAGTAGTACACCACATCATCCATTACCATCCACACTTTGTTCCACTACCATCTATGAGTTTTGTATAACTTTTGGAAGTAGATTCTTCAGGAATCTGGTAGGCTTTTCCTGAGGGAAACATCTATGAAGAAAATTACAAGGATGAACCATGGCCCCCATGCTGAAGCTGGCTGGTGTCCGGGTCCCATCTGATATTCATCAGCTTCCTCCTACTTCTATCCATTGCAGGTAAACTTTGAGATTCTTGTTGTGCTTCCTGTAGAAGCATCCCTTCTCCAGAGGAACCAGACACATTCTGAAAGTGGGTTACTGGAAGTGATGGTAAGTGAGGCCACTCATTTGTATCTCTTGTTTCCTGTACTCATGTATTCTTTATTACAGGGAACACCACACAATATGCTGACTGCTATGGTCTGAATGTTTATAATTTCCCCCTAAATTCCTGTGCCAAAATCCTAATGCCCAATATGATGGTATTGGTAGGTGGGGCCTTAGGGAAATACTTAGGCCATGAGGTGAGAGCCCCATAAATGGACTAGTGCTCTTGCAAAAGATACCCCAGAGAGATCCCTTGCCCTTTTGTCCATGTGAGGACACAGTGAGAAGACGCTGGCTTCAAATCATAAAGTGGACCCTCACTAGAAGGCAACCATGATGGTGCCTTTATGATGGACTTCCAGTGTCCAGAATGGTGAGAAATAAAGCTCTGGCACTTATAAGCTATCCAGTCTGTGCCATTGTGTCACAGTGGCCTGAATGGACAAAGCCATTAGCGCTTAATATCAAGGGTATTCTGGGTCCTATAGGATGATGCCCCACCCAGCAGAGTATCATGGCTGAGCTGCTACTTCAGCTGGGATTGTTTATTTCATCACTTTCAGGCTGAAAGCATCTTAGTCACGTGGTATGTAATAGGACCAGTGGCTCACATGACTGTGTACCTACTGTCATACCTCATTTAGTGTAAACAAGTCTCTTGGTTTGATGCTCTTACCTCACAGGTCGAGGCACTAATGTGAGGGTTCTGCTAATGACCAGGTGAGTCTATACCAATTACATATTCAGTTACTCAGGAAATAACCATCTAGGGTGGGAAGGAAGATATTTCACAGAGAAGGAAAAATGTGTACACATGTATGATTTCCTGAAGCACCTGTTAGGTTTAAGGTAATTATAAGCATGTCAGTAGAGCTTCAGTATAAGGGTGAAAAGGAAGACTGAAGTAAGAGGTAAGAGGGGGCATGTCATATAGACCACTGAATGCCAGGTTAAAGAAGGCAGACATTTTCAACAGCAAAATATTTTGATGAAATTTATATTTTCCAAAACTTTACTCTGTAAGAGTCTGGATGTTAGATTAAAAAGAGTGAGACTAGTTAGAAAGAGTTGTAAAAGACAATATGTGCGATGTGAAAAAAAGAGTATTAAAAAAATCACTACAGGTTTTTGGCTTGAGAAAGGAGAAAGGCAGACTCACCATTAACTTAGAGAAAACTGTAGGAGGAGCTTGACTAGGGGAGAAGATCAGCAGTTCAGTTGGCCATATTACATTTCTAAGTGGAGATGTCAAGGAGGCAGCTGGCTGTATTAATATGGATTTTAAGGGAAAGCTCCAGGCTGGGGGTATAAATCTGGGAAACATCAGCAAAAAATAATTTAAAATTAAGCTACTAAGAGAGATCTCCAGTGGAAAGAGTGTAAATAACAACAAAGGTCCAAGACTGAACCTTGTACTTTCCAAAATTCAGAAGTAAGGAGGGTGAGGAGGAATCAAGAGGATGACTTTGTGGAGCTGACTTCAGCTTATAATACACAATCAAGAATTTTCCAGAGGAATTACCTTTCTCGAATTGGAGCTTTCCATAAGGCATGATATTTGATCAAGTTCTGTGACATTTCTTCTACCTTGCTCTGCTAGCTTCACTGCAATATTCATGGTTTTGGCCTTGGTCTCTAGGAGTCTTTTCAGTTCTCAGGGTCCACATTAAAGAAGATCCTACACCGACTGCTTTCATCTTCAAGATAAGAGAAATAGTATCTTAAAAGCAGTGGATAAAAAAGCCTTAGAGCAGTGGTTCTCAAGCTTGGCTGATCTCTGTACTCATCTGAATCACTTTTCTAAAAATATACACTCCAGGGTCTCTCTCTTAAGCATGGATTAAAGCAAGCCCAAGTAGGGTCCAGATATGATATTACTTAAGCTCATGCAACCTTAGTGGACTCATCAGTAACCATGGAGTTCAAACACCTTTCTATTTCCAGTACAGCACCTCAAATGCTGAAGAAATGCAAAGAACACTTAAAACATGCTATCTTATTACCCTTAGTATCCCTCTCCCCCAGCATGCCCACTCTTCTCTCTTACTTTTTTATTGTGGTAAAATACACATAACATAGAATTTACCATTTTTAAGTGTTCAGTGACATTGAGAATATTCACATGATTGTGCAACTGCTCCCTATTTTTTAAACATAAGTCTTTTATTGGAACACATTTAGATTCACAGAAAGTTGCAGAGATAGTGCAGACTTTCATATACTCCTTGTCCAGTTTCCCCTATTGTTAACATCTTGTAATATGATGGAACATTTGTAAAAACTATGAAACCATTATTGATTCTAAACTTCAGATTTCACCAGTTTTTTTTTTTTTTTTTCATTTAAAGTTCTTTTATACTCCTGGATCAAATCCAGGATACTCCCCTTCCTACTAAAAAAAAAATTACATTTAAGTTTATACAAAGGGCTTTCTGAGACCATGCTTTATTTTGCTATCAACAAATTGACTATTTCCCTTTTTTATGTATTAAGCTAGAAACAATTCACACTTTCTAGGCACCAGGAAAAAATATTCCTCCTTGTGGACAAATAGTGTATCTTCCAGATGCCACTGCAGCTGGGCTGCCAGCTGTAGACTCAGCTTTGGAAGCAACTTCCACACCTTGACTTCACTTTCTAGAGAGGGAGCCAGCAATGGTATCTATGAAGCTAAACTACCTAAAAGACACTAAACATCATGAGCAAGATGGTCCTACTTCTCAGCATGAAAAATCAAGCTCAGGCTCATCGAGTGATTGTGTATTCATTCAACATTCATTGTGATCTTACTGTACACTGGCATTATGGTAAGCACTTGAAATATAAATATCAACAAGGCAAAGTCTATGCCCTCAATGTGCTCAGTTTAATGGAAGATGTAGACATATAGGAAAGATATCATAATACACTGAAATAAAGGCTAGTGAAAGTACAAGTCGCTGTTGTGTCCGACTCTTTGTGACCCCATGGACTATACAGTCCATGGAACTCTCTAGGCCAGAATACTTGAATGGGTAGCCTTTCCCTTTTCCAACCCAGGAATTGAACCCAGGTCTCCCACTTTGCGGGCTGATTCTTTACTGGCTGAGCCACAAGGGAAGCCCAAGAATATTGGAATGGTAGCCTATCCCTTCTCCAGAGGATCTTCCCAACCCAGGAATTGAACTGAGGTCTCCTGCATTGCAGGAGGATTCTTTACCAACTAAGCTAATTAAGGTAAATGTAGATTACAATAAGTGTGATGAGGTCAAGTGAGGCTTTTCCTAGAAGACACAATGGCTAGGTTGAAAGAACAGAAAGCTGATCAGGGATGGAAATACAGAATGTTACAAGTATAGTGAACATGAATAAGAGGGACAGAGACATGAGAAAATGTGACAAATCTGGTCCTTTAAGCAGTTTGTTATGGCTAAAGTGTTAGTGTGTATGTGTATGAGAGGAGACAGTTTCTGGTTAAAAAAAAATGAGCCTGTTTATGTGGGAAAGCCTGAATGTGATATGAGATGTTCATGTATTTAGACTTAACTCTGAATGGAATGTAGATTCTTCAAAGAGGTGATTAACTCATATGTCTACTAATCTATACATATATTAATGCAAAACTAAACCGATGCCAAGAATTGCCTACCGCCATGCTTCTCATTTTGTAGGAAAAATTAACTGCTGTTTGTTTTAAGCTACTGTAAATACTTCCCACTAATAGTAGCCTTATGAATTCTTTACTTATAACCCACATCTTCCACTACTGTCTTATATTCCAATCTCTTGTTGAGATTATGTCTTTATGACACTTAGGGATGCTATCCATTTCCAGAGTTATCCCAAGTAGAACCAATGCTGCCAGGTAAAGACAAAGTAGGGAAACGTGGAAAATACATTTGAGTGGTACAGAAAGCATACAGTCACTAAAACGCTTTAAGAAGGAAGATAAGTGAAACTAAGGGGTGCATAATAATCAGATGACATGAGTCTCACAACAGCCTCGTGTGTGAGCTATGCTCAATGACTTACTGACAGTTCTGCCTCTGAAACAGCACTAACTGGAACAGTTAGAATCAGAGGTATACACTTTTAGAATCAGAGTACCAACATCTCTCTGCATTGGGTAAACTGATTGCAGATAGTATTTAGCCAGTTAGTCAGGATATAACTACAGCTGACCCTCTGAGCAAGGGTTTGAACCGCATGCATCCATTTTTTTTCCAATGGTCAATAACACAGTACAACACACCCTGAGATTGGTTAAATTCATGATTGGTTGAATCCTCTGATGCAGAATCGTGGTTGTGAAGGAACCTCGAATATGAAGAAACCAAAGATACAGAGGGCTGACTATAAATTATACATGAAATTTTGACTGCGCAGAAGGTTACTGTCCCTAACTCACAGGTTGTTCAAGTGTCAACTGTATTGACTGAGATGTGAATGTGTAAGTATATTAAGGGTATGAGCAGGAGTCTAATCTTCTGTTGGTCAGTGTGAACACTTCACACATGCTCATTCAATAATTCAGCTCTATTAACTCTATAGCATAAGAGGAAAAGGAGTTAAATTGGAAAAATTAATCTCACTGTAATTAAGTTGTGTTTTCAATTACCTGAACTGCTATATTTCATCAATATGCTTAAAAGTGTAGTAATAAGCATGTCGTGTGTTTTTTACTGTTCAACTAAAAGAAAAAAGAAAAAAGATAATCAAGGTTATATTCAATGCCACCATTCTAGAAGAAATAGTATCAACAAATTTTGAATTATTGGGTACATTTTCTTCAGTCCATTAATTATACTCCTCATTGCAATCTTGGGCTATTAGAAAAGAAGTATGCTTAGTAATACCAAAGAGACAAATAAAAATCTTTTGAAAGGATTATCACTGTAGGTATTTAGACTGCAAAAACTAATCAGTTTTATGAATGCTTATTCCAAATCATGGTATTATTAATCAATTATTGAAATGTCACAAAAGTACACTTTTTAAAGATGTGTTATCTGCTTCCTTTGCATTTGACTATAAGACAACTTATCTTGCTAACGTGGTACTAATAATACTATCCCGGAGTCTTACTTTTTCTAGCTGTTAAATGGTTAGAATTCTTGCCATGTTAGGTGTTATGAGGGTTAATAATAAATTTATCATTAAATGGCTAGAGCTTCTGGGAACAATGATCTTCTCTATTCTGTCTTCAGGTTTTCAAAGAAGAGAGATTTTTGCTTAAAAACTCTTCTTGGACAAGTCATTACATCTCTCGGACTCAGTTCTCTCACTTTTAAAATAGAGACAAAGGAGAGGAGAAGGAGAAGATGGCGGGGGAATAGGACGAGGACACCACTTTCTCCCTCACAAATTCATCAAAAGAACCTTTCAATGCTGAGTAAACTTCACAAAACAACTTCTGATTGCTGGCAGAGGACATCAGGCACCAAGAAAAGCAGATCATTGTCTTCAAAAACAGGTAGGAAAAATATAAAAGACGGAAAAAAGAGACAAAAGAGGTAGGGAGGGAGCTCCATCCCAGGAAGGGAGTCTTAAAAAGAGAGAAGTTTCCAAACACCAGGAAACACTCTCACGGCCAAGCCTGTGGCGAGCCTTGGAAGCACAGAGGGCAACATAACAGGGAGGAAAAATAAATAAATAATTAAAAGCAACGGATTGTGAGCCCAAAGGTAACTCCCCCAGGGGAGAAGCAGTGCAGACACCTGCATCTGCCACTAGCGAGCGGGGGCTGGGCAGGGAGGCACGGGCTGCTTTCTAAGAATCAGGCCTGAATGCCCCGATCGTAACCAGAGTGAACTAACTTGGGCTAGCTAACCAGATTGTGGAATAGCTACCGCGCAAAAAGCTCTAACATAAGACACTGCCAGGACCACACACAGAACAAAGGATGGAACAGAATTAGCCTGCTGCAGACCATCCCCCTCCGGTGACAGGCAGCCATAACCAGAAGGGGTGGAAGGGGCAATGGCAGCCCCAGAAAAACTTCCAAACTGCAAGCAAGCTTCTTTGCTAACTAAGACTTCTTGGGCTTCTGGACAGTCACCATCTGCCTAATAAGGGGCACCAGTTGCACACGCAGAAAACTGAGCAGCAGGGTCAGGAAAGGCGATAAGTCGCAGTGACTGCGCTCACCAAACTGCCGAGCTGCTGGGACCTAGGAAGGGCACAAAACGCAGGCCCAACCGAGTCTGCGCCTCTGAGGACTACGTGAGTGCCTGAGCTTGAGCAGCTTAGACTGGGGAGGTGCATGCAGCCCAGGGTCAGCCTCAGACGGTTCCCGGTGGAGCAACCAAGAGCCTGAGTGGTGTGTGCTGTGAGTAGGGACAGGCCCAGTGGGGCTGAGACACTATGAACACACACCAGTGTTATTTGTTTGCAGCATCCCTCCCTCCCCACACCACGACTGAACAAATGAGCCTAAAAAAAAAAAAGTGTCCACCACCATCCCCCTTTTGTCAGGGTGGAAAAAAGACACTGAAGAGACCAGCAAACAGAAGAAGCTAAAACAGAGGGAACTGCCTTGGAAGTATAGATTTTAAGAAATATAAGCCAGACTAAGGAACTATCCAAAAATGAACTGACTCCACACTGCCCACAACACCACCAGAGAAAGTCCCAGACTTACCTTTACTATTTTTACCAACATTCTTTCTTGTTTGTTTTTTTTTTCTTCTTTTCTTTTTCTTCTTTTTTAAAAATTTTATTTGACATTTTTTAAATTTTTAAGTTCTTAAAGCAAACGCCATATATGTATATATATATATACATATACATACATACATATATATAAAATTTTGTGGTCATCTTTTTTTTTTTTAATAATTCCTGTGACTTTTTTTTCTTTCTTGTTCTTCATCTTTTCTTTAATATTGTATTTGTGAAAATCCAACCTATACTCTAGATTTTTAATCTTTGCTTTTTGGTATTTGTTATCAATTTTGTACCTTTAAAAACCTAATCTTCAGTACCCATTTTACTTGAGAGTGAGATTACTGGCTTGACCACTCTCTCCTCCTTTGGACCCTCCTTTTTCTCCACCAGGTCACCTCTGTCTCCTCCCTTCCCCTTCTCTTCTCTACCCAACTCCGTGAATCTCCGTGTGTTCCAGACAGTGGATAACACTTCGGGAACTGTTTACTGGTTGGATCTGTCTCTCTCCTTTTCCTTTCCCTCTTTTCCCTCCTGGCTACCTCTGTCTCCTTCCTCCCTCTCCTCTTCTCTGTATAACTCTGTGGACATCTCTGAGCGGTCCAGACACTGGAGTGCACATAAGGAAGTGATTACTGGCTAGCTTACTCTCTCCTCTTCTGATCCCACCTCATCTCATTCCAGTCACCTCTAACTCCCCCCTCCCTATTCTCTTCTCCATGTAACTCAGTGAGTCTCTCTGGATGTCCCTCAATGTGGAGAAACTTTTCATTTCTAACCTAGATGTTTTATCATTGGTGCTATATAGATGGAGAAGTCTTTAAGCTACTGTCAAAATACAACCAGAAGCAGGAGACTTAAGTCCAAATCCTGAGAACATCAAAGAACTCCTGACTCCAAGGAACATTAATTGATAGGAGCTCATCAAATGCCTCCATACTACACTGAAACCAAGCACCACCCAAGGGCCAACAAGTTCCAGAGCAAGACATACCATGCAAACTCTCCAGCAACACAGGAATACACCCCTGAGCTTCAATATACAGGCAGTTCAAGTTACTCCAAAATCATTGACATCTCATAACTCATTACTGGACACTTCATTGCACTCCAAAGATAAGAAATTCAGCTCCAGCCAACAGAACTCCGACAAAAGCTTCCATAACCAAGAAACCTTGACAAGCCACTGATACAACCCCACCCACAGCAAGGAAACTCAATAATAGAGAGAGCTCCACTAACTGCCAGCATAAAGAAAGGCCACCCCAAACGCAGTAATATAACCAAGATGAAAAGACAGAGGAATACTCAGCAGGTAAAGGAACAGGATAAATGTCCAGCAAACCAAACAAAAGAGGAAGAGATAGGGAATCTACCTGAGAAAGAATTTTGAATATTGATAGTGAAAATGATACAAAATCTTGAAAACAAAATGGAATCACAGATAAATAGCCTGGAGACAAAGATTGGGAAGATACAAGAAAGGTTTAACAAGGACCTAGAAGAAATAAAAAAGGTCAATATATAATGAATAATGCAATAAATGAGATCAGAAACACTCTGGAGGCAACAAACAGTAGAATAATGGAGGCAGAAGATAGGATTAGTGAAATAGAAGATAGAATGGTAGAAATAAATGAATCAGAGAGGAAAAAAAGAAAAATGAATTAAAAGAAATGAGGACAATCTCAGAGACCTCCAAGACAATATGAAATGCTCCAACATTCGAATTATAGGAGTTCCAGAAGAAGAAGAGAAAAAGAAAGACCATGAAAAAATACTTGAGGAGATAATAGTTGAAAACCTCCCTAAAATGGGGAAGGAAATAATCACCCAAGTCCAAGAAACCCAGAGAGTCCCAAACAGGATAAACCCATGGTGAAACACCCCAAGACACATATTAATCAAATTAACAAAGATCAAATATAAAGAACAAATATTAAAAGCAGCAAGAAAAAAAAAAAAAAAACAAATAACACACAAGGGGATTCCCATAAGGATAACAGCTGATCTTTCAATAGAAACTCTTCAGGCCAGAGGGAATGGCAAGACATACTTAAAGTGATGAAAGAAAATAACCTACAGCCCAGATTACTGTACCCAGCAAGGATCTCATTCAAATATGAAGGAGAAATCAAAAGCTTTACAGACAAGCAAAAGCTGAGAGAATTCAGCACCACCAAACCAGCTCTCCAACAAATGCTAAAGGATCTTCTCTAGACAGGAAACACCAAAATGGTGTATAAACCCCAACCCAAAACAATAAAGTAAGTGGCAACGGGATCATACTTATAAATAATTACCTAAACGTAAATGGGTTGAATGTTCCAACCAGAAGACAAAGACTGGCTGAATGGATACAAAAACAAGACCCCTATATATACTATCTACAAGAGACCCATCTCAAAACAAGGGACACATACAGACTGAAAGTAAAGGGCTGGAAAAAGATATTCCATGCGAATAGAGACCAAAAGAAAGCAGGAGTAGCTATACTCCTATCAGATAAAATAGACTTTAAAACAAAGGCTGTGAAAAAAGACAAAGAAGGACTCTACATAATGATCAAAGGATCAATCAAAGAAGACGATATAACAATTATAAATATATATGCACCCAACATAGGAGCAGTGCAATATGTAAGACAAATGCTAACGAGTATGAAAGGGGAAATTAACAATAACACAATAATAGCGGGAGACTTTAATACCCCACTCACACCTATGGACAGATCAACTAAACAGAAAATTAACAAAGAAACACAAACTTTAATTGATACAATAGACCAATTAGACCTAATTGATATCTATAGGACATTTCACCCCCAAACAATGAATTTCACCTTTTTCTCAAGTGCTTACGGAACCTTCTCCAGGATAGATCACATCCTGGGCCATAAATCTAGCCTTGATAAATTCAAAAAATTTGAAATCATTCCAAGCATATTTTCTAACTATAATGCATTAAGATTAGATCTCAATTACAAGAGAAAAATTATTAAAAATCCCAACATGTGGAGGCTGAACAACACGTTTCTGAATAACCAAAAAAATCACAAAACAAATCAAAAAAGAAATAAAAATATGCATAGAAATGAATGCAAATGAAAACACAACAACCCAAAACCTGTAGGAAACTATAAAAGCAGTGTTAAGGGGAAAGTTAATAACAATACAGGCATACCTCAAGAAACAAGAAAACAGTCAAATAAATAACTTAACTCTACACCTAAAGCTGGTGGCTCAAACGGTAAAGCATCTGTCTGCAGTGCGGGAGACCCGGGTTTGATTCCTGGGTTGGGAAGATCCTCTGGAGAAGGAAATGGCAATCCAATCCAACACTCTTGCCTGGAAAATCCCATGGATGGAGGAGCTTGATAGGCTACAGTTCATGTGGTTGCAAAGAGTCGGACACGACTGAGCGACTTCACTTTCACGTTCACACCTAAAGCAACTAGAAAAGGAAGAAATGGAGAACCCCAGGGTAGGTAGAAGGAAAGAAATCTTTAAAATTAGGGCAGAAATAAATGCAAAAGAAACAAAAAAAGACCATCGTAAAAATCAACAAAGCCAAAAGCTGGTTCTTGGAAAGGATAAATAAAATTGACAAACCACTAGCCAAACTCATCGAGAAACAAAGGGAGAAAAATCAAATCAACAATATTAGAAATGAAAATGGAAAGATCACAACAGACATCACAGAAATACAAAGGATCATGAGAGACTACCATCAGCAACTATATGCCAATAAAATGGACAATGTGGAAGAAATGGAAAAATTCTTAGAAAAGTACAACTTTCCAAAACTGAACCAGGAAGAAATAGAAATGCTTAACAGACTTATCACAAGCACGGAAATTGAAACTGTAATCAGAAATCTTCCAGCAAAGGAAAGCTCAGGTCCAGATGGCTTCACAGCTGAATTCTACCAAAAATTTGGAGAAGAGCTAACACCTATCCTACCCAAATTCTTCCAGAAAATTGCAGAGGAAGGTAAACTTCCAAACGCATTCAATGAGGCCACCATCACCCTAATACCAAAACCTGACAAAGATTTCACAAGGAAAGAAAACTGCAGGCTGATATCACTGATGAACATAGATGCAAAAATCCTTAACAAAATTCTAGTAATCAGAATCCAGCAACACATTAAAAAGATCATACACCATGACCAAGTGGGCTTTATCCCAGGGATGCAAGGATTCTTCAATATCCACAAATCAATCAATGTAATTCACCACATTAACAAATTGAAAAATAAAAGCCTATGATTATCTCAATAGATGCAGAGAAAGCCTTTGACAAAATTCAACATCCATTTATGATAAAAACTCTCCAGAAAGCAGGAATAGAAGGAACATACCTCAACATAATAAAAGCTATATATGACAAACCCACAGCAAGCATTATACTCAATGGTGAAAAATTGAAAGCATTTTCCCTAAAGTCAGGAACAAGACAAGGGTGCCCACTTTCACCACTACTATTTAACATAGTTCTGGAAGTTTTGGCTACAGCGCTCAGAGCAGAAAAAGAAATAAATGGAATCCAAATTGGAAAAGAAGTAGAACTCTCACTGTTTGCAGATGACATGGTTCTCTACATAGAAAACCCTAAAGATTCCACCAGAAAATTACTAGAGCTAATCAATGAATATAGTAAAATTGCAGGATATAAAGTCAACACACAGAAATCCCTTGCATTCCTATATACTAATAATGAGAAAGGAGAAAAAGAAATTAAGGAAACAATTCCATTCACCATTGCAATGAAAAGAATAAAATACTTGGGAATATATCTACCTAAAGAAACTAAAGACCTATATATAGAAAACTATAAAACACTGATGAAAGAAATCAAAGAGGACACTAATAGATGGAGAAATATACCATGTTCATGGATCGAAGAATCAATATAGTGAAAATGAGTATACTACCCAAAGCAATCTACAGATTCAATGCAATCCCTATCAAGCTACCAGCGGTATTTTTCACAGAGCTAGAACAAATAATTTAACAATTTGTATGGAAATACAAAAAACCTCGAATAGCCAAATCAATCTTGAGAAAGAAGAATGGAACTGGAGGAATCAACCTGCCTGACTTCAGACTCCACTACAAAGCTACAGTCATCAAAACAGTATGGTACTGGCACAAAGACAGAAATATAGATCAATGGCACAAAATAGAAAGCCCAGAAATAAATCCACACACCTATGGACACCTTATCTTGGACAAAGGAGGCAAGAATATACAATGGATTAAAGACAATCTCTTTAACAACTGGTGCTGTGAAAACTGGTCAACCACTTGTAAAACAGTGAAACTGGATGACTTTCTAACCCCATACACAGAAAAAACTCAAAATGGATTAAAGGTCTAAACGTAAGACCAGAAACTATAAAACTCCTAGAGGAAGATAGGCAAAACAGTCTCTGACATAAATCAAACCAGGATCCTTTATGACCCATCTCCCAAAATATTGGATATAAAAGCAAAAATAAACAAATGGGACCTAATTAAACTTAAAAGCTTCTGCACAACAAAGGAAACTGTAAGCAAGGTGTAAAGACCACCTTCAGAATGCGAGAAAAAAATAGCAAATGAAGCAACTGACAAACAACTAATCTCAAAAATATACAAGGAACTTATGCAGCTCAATTCCAGAAAAATAAATGACCCAATCAAAAAATGGGCCAAAGAACTAAATAGATATTTCTCCAAAGAAGACATACGGATGGCTAACAAACACATGAAAAGATGCTCAACATCACTCATTACCAGAGAAATGCAAATCAAGACGACAATGAGGTACCATTTCATACCAGTCAGAGTGGCTGTGATCCAAACGTCCACAAGCAATAAATACTGGAGAGGGTGTGGGGAAAAGGGAACCCTCTTACACTGTTGGTGGGAATGCAAACTAGTACAGCCTCTATGGAGAACAGTGTGGAGATTCCTTAAAAAATTGCAAATAGAACTGCCTTGTGACCCAGCAATCCCACTTCTGGGCATACACACCGAGGAAACCAGAATTGAAAGAGACACGTATACCCCAATATTCATCACAGCACTGTTTATAATAGCCAGGACATGGAAGCAACCTAGATGTCCATCAGCAGATGAATGGATAAGAAAGCTATGGTACATATACACAATGGAGTATAACTCAGCCATTAAAAAGAATACATTTGAATCAGTTCTGATGAGATGGATGAAACTGGAGCCGATTATACAGAGTGAAGTAAGCCAGAAAGAAAAACACCAATACAGTATACTAACACATTTATATGGAATTTAGAAATATGGTAATGAAAACCCTATATGCGAGACAGCAAAAGAGACACAGATGTAAAGAACAGACTTTTGGACTCAGAGGGAGAGGGAGAGGGTGGGATGATTTGGGAGAATGGCATTGAAACAAATATACTATCATGTAAGAAATGAATCGCTAGTCTAGGTTTGATACAGGATACAGGATGCTTGGCGCTGGTGCACTGGGGTGACCCAGAGAGATGATATGGGGAGGGTGGTGGGAGCAGGGTTCAGGGTTGGGAACTCATGTACGCCTGTGGTGGATTCATGTCAATGTATGGCAAAACCAATGCAGTATTGTAAAGTAAAAAAAAAAAAATTAATAAATAAATTAATAATAAATACATTCAGAATAAAAAATAAATAAAATAGAGACAAATACTCACTGTTAGATTGGCTTTTACATAAAATGAAATAAGACTATGTTGAAATCCTTTAAATATTAGGTACCAGGTTGCAAAATTGGTGTGCATAGAATTTGCTTATTTATATTTCTATGATTTGTATTAGGGCTTCCCTTGTAGCTCAGCCAGTAAAGCATCTGCCTACACTGCGGGAGACCCGGCTTCGAGCACTGGGTCAGGAAGATCCTCTGGAGAAGGAAATGGCAACCCACTCCAGTACTCTTGCCTGGAAAATCCCATGGATGGTGTAGCCCGGTAGGCTACAGTCCATGGGATCACAAAGATTGGAACATGACTGAGCGACTTCACTTCATTCCTATAAAAGGAAAAACCAGAAAATACTCAAAATGAGCATGCAGGAAGCTAAGCAAGACACTCGGGAACACACAGGACCAAGATCAGTTTAGGATTATAGCAGGCCAAGGAGTTTCAGGATATAGAGACAAAAAATATCCTATTCCTTATCCTCAATCAAGAAGCAGTATAAACCTCTTATAAGCTACTACCTAGAAACAGGGGAGCTGAAACAGAAGAGGTTCAAATTTGGACTTAAAAATCATACACTCCACATGTAGCATCACTGTTCTGCCTTAAGCAACTTTGGTAACTTGCACTTTTTAACAGATTTTTAGAATTTTAAAACTGGATTAGTTCAGTTCAGTTCAGTCGCTCAGTCATGTCCGACTCTTTGCGACCCCATGAATCGCAGCATGCCAGGCCTCCCTGTTCATCACCAGCTCCCAGAGTTCACTCAGACTCATGTCCATCGAGTCCGTGATGCCATCCAGCCATCTCATCCTGGGTCGTCCCCTTCTCCTCCTGCCCTCAATCCCTCCCAGCTTCAGAGTCTTTTCCAATGAGTCAACTCTTCCCATGAGGTGCCCAAAGTACTGGAGTTTCAGCTTTAGCATCATTCCTTCCAAAGAATTCCCAGGGCTGATCTCCTTCAGACTGGACTGGTTGGATCTCCTTGCAGTCCAAGGGACTCTCAAGAGTCTTCAACACCACAGTTCAAAAGCATCAATTCTTCAGCGCTCAGCCTTCTTCACAGTCCAACTCTCACATCCATACATGACCACAGGAAAACCATAGCCTTGACTAGACAGACCTTTGTTGGCAAAGTAATGTCTCTGCTTTTGAATATACTATCTAGGTTGGTCATAACTTTTCTTCCAAGGAGTAAGTATGAGTTTTTCCTGTTAATACAATTTCCAAAACAAAATGAAAACACCATCAAGTTCTCTTTGGCTTCAAAACTGTTTCCATATTGCAGATGTAATATTGCATATTGTATATTTCTCTCTTTTTAATTGAGGTGACGTTTGTTTACAATATTATATAAGTTTCAAGTGTAGTACAACATTGTACTTCAACTTTTGTATATACTACATTGTGCTCACCGCCAAAGTTCATACTCCACCATTATCACACAATTGACCACCTTTATCCATTCTCACACCCTAAAACAGCTTTCCCCTCTGGTAATCACTACTCTACTCTCTGTATCTATATTTTAATTTTGCTTTGATTTGTTCATTCATTTTACTTCATTATTTTTATATTCCACATATGAGTGAAATCAGATACTATTTGTCTGTCTCCGTTTGACTTATTTCACTTAGCATAATAGCCTCAAGGACCATCCATGTTGTCACAAGTGGCAAAATTTCATCCTTTGATAGTTAAGTGGTTTTTCATTATATAGATGTATGTGTGTATATGTGATGCCATCCAACCATCTCATCCTCTGTCATCCCCTTTCCCTCCTGCCTTCAATCTTTACCAGCATCAGGGTCTTTTCCAATGAGTCAGTTATTTGCATCAGGTGGCCAAAGTATTGGAGTTTCAGCTTCAGCATCAGTGCTTCCAAAGAATATTCAGGACCGTTTTCCTTTAGGATGGGCTGGTTGGATCTCCTTGTAGTCCAAGGGACTCTCAAGAGTCTTCTCCAACACTGCAGTTCAAGAGCATCAGTTCTTTGGTGCTCAGCTTTCTCTATGGTCCAACTCTCACATCCATACACGATTACTGGAAAAACCATAGCTTTGACTAGATCGGCCTTTGTTGGCAAAGTAATGTCTCTACTTTTTATTACACAGTCTAGGTTTGTCATAGCTTTCCTTCCAATAAGCAAGCATCTTTTGTTTTTGTTTTTGTTTTTCCCATGTCTGGACTATTATAAATAATACTGTAATGAATATAGGGGTGTGTATATCTTTTTAAATTAGTGTTTTCATATTCTTGGATAAATACCCAGAAGGGAAATTCAAGATGGATTCTGTGGTAGTTTTATTTTTAATTGTTTGAGAAACCTCCATACTGTTGTTTTCCATAGTAGCTGAACAAATTTACATTCCTATCAGGAGTGCACAAGTGTTTCCTTTTCTCCACATTTTCTCTAACACTTATTTCTTGTCTATTTTATAACAGCCATTCTATTGGGCTTGAAGGGATATCTCATTGTGGTTTTGATTTGCTTATTCTTAGTAATTAGTGATGTCCAAAATCTTTTCATGTGGCTATTGGCCATCTGTATGTCTTCTTTGAAAAAATGTCTATTCAGCTCTTCTGCCCATTTTTTATTGCTTGTTGTTATTGAGTGCTAGCTTAGTTGGTAAAGAATCTTCCAGCAATGCAGGAGACCCCGTTTCAATTCCTGATTTGGAAAGATTCGCTAGAGAAAGGATAGGCTACCCACTCCAGTATTCTTGGGCTTCCCTTGTGGCTCAGCCAATAAAAAATCCACCTGCAATGCAGGAGGCTTGGATTCAATCCCTGCTTTGAGAAGATCCTCTGGAGAAGGGAAAGGGACTCCAGGGTTCTCATCTGGAGAATTCCTTGGACTGTATAGTCCATGGGGTTGCAAAGAGTCTGACACAACTGAACAACTTTCATTTTCACTAATTCTTCACATATTATGGTATTAACTCCTTATTGGAAAGATGATTTTCAAATATCTTCTCCTGTTTGGTAGGTTTTCTTTTCATTTTTTGATGGTCTCCATTGCTGTGCAAAAGATACTTTTTGGCTTAAAATAATCTCACTTGTTTATTTCTGCTTTTGCTGCCCTTGCCAGAAGAGACACATCTAGAAAGACACTACTAAGACCAATGTCAAAGTGTATACTATATTTTCCTCTAGCCTAGTTTTATAGTTTCAGGTCTTACATTCATGTCTTTAATCCATTATGAGTTGACTTTTGTGTATGGTGTGGTATACTAATCCAGTTTTATTCTTTTGCAACATGGCTATCCAGTTTTCTGAACACCATTTATTGAAGAGATTGTCCTTTATCCATTTTTATCCTTTATCCATTACATATTTTTGCTTCTTTGCCATTAATTGTTCATATATTTGTGTGTTTATTTCTGGCCTCTTAGTTATTCCATTGATTTCTGTGTCTGTTTTATTTTTTTCTTTGTTTTTTCTTTGCCAATATCATGTGGTTTTGGTTACTATACCTGTGTAGTATAATTGAGATTGGAAAGTGTGATATTTCCAACTTTGTTCTTTTTTTCTCATGATCACTTTGGCTGTTTGGATTCTTTTTTAAATAATTAATTTTAGTGGATGCTATTTACTTTACAATGTTGTAGTGGTTTTTGCATACATTAACATGAGTCAGCTATGGGTGTACATGTGTTCCCCATCCTGAAATCCCTCCCACCTCCCTCCCCATCCCATCCCTCAGAGTCATCCCAGTGCAATGGCTCTGAGCACCCTGTCTCATGCATCCATCCTGGGCTGGAGATCAATTTAACATATGCACATTTCAATGGTATTCTCTCAAATCATCCTACCCTCACCTTTTCCCACAGAGTCCAAAATTCTGTTCTTTACATCTGTGTCTCTTTTGCTGTCTCACATACAGGGTCATCATTACCATCTTTCTAAGTTCCATATGTATGTGTGAATGTACTGTATTGATGTTTTCCTTTCTGACTTACTTCACTCTGTATAATAGGCTCCAGTTTCATCCACCTCATTAGAACCGATTCAAATGCATTCTTTTTAATGGCTGAGTAATATTTCATTGTGTATATGTACCACGGCTTTCTTATTCATTCATCTGCCGATGGACATCTAGGTTGCTTCCATGTCCTAGCTATTGTAAACAGTGCTGCAATGAATATTGGGGTACATGCATCTTTTTCAATTCTGGTTTCCTTGCTGTGTATGCCCAGGAGTGGGATTGCTGGGTCATATGGCAGTTCTATTTCCAGTTTTTTAAGGAATCTCCACACTGTTCTCCAGAGTGGCTGTACTAGTTTGCATTCCCACCAACAGTGTAAGAGGGTTCCCTTTTCTCCACGTCCTCTCCAGCATTTAATGTTTGTAGACTTTTGGATAGCAGCCATTCTGACTGGCGTGAGATGGTACCTCATTGTGGTTTTGATTTGCATTTCTCTGGTAATGAGTGATGTTGAGCATCTTTTCATGTATATGTTAGCCATCTGTATGTGTTCTGTGGAGAAATGTCTGTTTAGTTCTTTGGCCGGTTTTTTGATTGGGTTGTTTATTCTTCTGAAATTGAGGTGCACAATCTGCTTGTTTTATTTTTTTTTAATTAATTCTTTGTCAGTTGCTTCATTTGCTATTATTTTCCCCCATTCTGAATGCTGTATTTTCACCTTGTTTACATTTTCCTTTGTTGTGCAAAAGCTTTTATTATTTGGTCCCATTTGCTTATTTTTACTTTTATTTCCATTACTCTGGGAGGTGGGTCATAGAGGATTCTGCTGTGATTTATGTCAGAGAGTGTTTTACCTATGTTTTCCTCTAGGAGTTTTATAGTTTCTGGTCTTACATTTAGTTCTTTAATCCATTTTGAGTTTATTTTTGTGCATGGTGTTAGAAAGTGTTTTAGTTTCATTATTTTATAGGAGGTTGACCAGTTTTCCCAGCACCACTTGTTAAAGAGATTGTCTTTTCTCTATTGTATATTCTTGCCTCCTTTGTCAAATATAAGCTGTCCGTAGGGGTATGGATTTATCTCTGGGCTTTCTATTTTATTCAAATGATCTATATTTCTTTCTTTGTTCCAGTACCATACTGTCTTGATGACTGTAGCTTTGTAGTACAGTCTGAAGTCAGAAAGGGTGATTCCTTCAGTTCCATTCTTCTGTCTCAAGATTGTTTTGGCTACTCGAGATTTTTTGTATTTCCATACATATTGTGAAATTATTTGTTCTAGTTCTCTGAAAAATAATGTTGGTAACTTGATAAGGGTTGCACTAAATCTATAGACTGCTTTCAGTAGTATACTCATTTTCACTATCTTGATTCTTTCAATCCATGAACATTGTATATTTCTCCATCTATTTGTGTCCTCTTTGATTTCTTTCATCTGTGTTTTATAGTTTTCTATGTATAGGTCTTTTGTTACTTTAGGTAGATTTATTCCTAAGTATTTTATTTTTTTTCATCAAAATGGTTAATGAAATTTTTTCCTTAAATTCTCTATTTTCTCATTATTAGGTTATAGGAATGCAAAAAATTTCTGTTTGTTAATTTTATATCCTGCAACATTACTATATTCATTGATTAGCTCTAGTAATTTTCTGGTGGTATTAGGGTTTTCTATGTGGAGGATCATGTCATCTACAAACAGTGAGAGTTTTACTTCTTTTCCAATCTGCATTCCTTTTATTTCTTTTTCTTCTCTGATTGCTGTGGCCAAAACTTCCAAATCTATGTTGAATAGTAGTGGTGAGAGTAGACACCATTATCTTGTTCCTGAGTTTAAGGGAAATGCTTTTAATTTTTCTCCATTGAGGATAATGTTTGCTGAGGGTTTGTCACATATAGCTTTTATTGTGTTGAAGTATGTTGCTTCTATTCCTGCTTTCTGGAAAGTTTTTTTTTTTTTTTTTATCATAAATTGATGTTGAATTTTGTCAAAGGCTTTCTCTGGATCTATTGAGATAATCATATGGTTTTTATCTTTCAATTTGGTATTATGCTGTATCACATTAATTGATTTGCAAATATCAAATAATCCTTGCATCCCTTGGATAAAGCCCACTTGGTCATGAGGTATGATCTTTTTAATATGTTGCTGGATTCTCTTTGCTAGAATTTTGTTGAGGATTTGTGCATCTATGTTCATCAGTGATATTGGCCTGTAGTTTTCTTTTGGGGGGACATCTTTGTCTGGTTTTGCTAATAGGGTGATGGTGGCCTCATAGAATGAGTTTGGCAGTTTACCTTCCTCTGAAATTTTCTGGAAGAGTTTGAGTAGGATAAGTGTTAGCTCCTTAAGAGTTTTGGTAGAATTCAACTGTGAAGCCATATGTTCCTGGGCTTTTGTTTGTTGGAAAATTTTTGATTACCGTTTGGATTTCCATGCTTGTGATGGGTCTGTTAGGATTTTCTATTTCTTGGTTCAGTTTTGGAAGGTTATACTTTTCTAAAACTTTGTCCTTTTCTTCCAAATTGTCCATTTTATTGGCCTATAGTTGCTGATAGTAGTCTCTTATGATCCTTTGTATTTCTGTGTTTTCTGTTGTTATTTCCATTTTCATTTCTAATTTTGTTTATTTGATTCTTCTTTTTTTTTCTGACTAATGGTTTGTCCATTTCATTTATCTTCTCAAAGAACCAGAGTCTGGTTTTGTTGATTTTTGCTATATTCTCCTTTGTTTCTTTTTCATTTATTTCTGCCCTAATTTTTTTATGATTTATTTCCTTCCACTAACCCTGGGGTTCTTTATTTCTTCTTTTTCTAGTTGCTGTAGGTTTAAAGTAAGGTTACTTATTTGATTTTTCTCTTGTTTCCTGAGGTAAGCTTGTATTGCAATGAACCTTGCCCTTAGTACAGCTTTTACTGAATCCCGTAGGTTTTGGGTTGTTGTCTTTTCATTTACATTCATTTCTATGCATATTTTTATTTCTTCTGTGATTTGTTGGTTATTCAGAAGCGTGTTGTTCAGCCTCCTCATGTTAGAATTTTCAATAGATTTTTCCTGCAGTTGACATTTAATCTTACTTCATTGTGATCAGAAAAGATGCTTTAAATGATTTCAGTATTTTAAAAATTTACCAAGGCTATATTTATGGCACAGGATGTGATCTATGCTGGAGAAGGTTCTGTGTGCACTTGAGAAAAAGGTTAAATATACTGTTTTGGGGTGAAATATCCCATAGATATCAATTAGGTCTAACTGGTCCATTGCATCATTTAAATTTTGTCTTTCCTTGCTAATTTTTGTTTAGTTGATGTATCCATAGGTGTGAGTGGGATATTAAAGTCTATCATTATTATTGTGTTACTGTTAATTTCCCCTTTCATACGTGTTAGCATTTGCCTTACATATAGTAGTGCTCCTTTGTTGGGTTCATATAGATTTATAATTGCTATATCTTCTTCTTGATTTGATCCTTTGATCATTATGTAATGTCCTCCTTTGTCTCTTTTCAGGGCCTTTATTTCAAAGTATATTTTATGTGATATGAATATTGCTACTCCTGCTTTCTTTTGGTCTTCATTTGCAAGAAATACCTGTTTCCACCCCTTCACTTTCAGTCTGTATGTGTCCCTTGTTTTGAGGTGGGTCTCTTGTAGACAACTTATATAGGGGTCCTATTTTTGTATCCATTCTGCCAGTCTTTGTCTTTTGGTTGGGGCATTCAACCCATTTACATTTAAGGTAATTATTGGTAAGTATGATCCCATTGCCATTTATATCATTGTTTTGGCTTCGAGTTTATAAACCTTTTCTGTGTTTCCTGTCTAGTGAAGATCCTTTAGCATTTGTTGAAGTGCTGGTTTGGTGGTGCTGAATTCTCTGAGCTTTTGCTTGTCTGTAAAGCTTTTGACTTCTCCTTCATAGCAATCTGGGTTGTAGATTTTTCTCTTTCATCACTTTAGGTATTCCTTGCCATTCCCTTCTGGCCTCAAGAGTTTCTATTGAAAGATCAGCTGTTATTCTTATGGGAATCCCCTTCTGTGTTATTTGTTGTTTTTCCTTTGCTGGTTTTAATGCTTGCTTTTTGTGTTTGTTCTTGGTTGATTTGATGAATATGTGTCTTGGGTTGCTTTGCCTTGGGTTTATCCTGTTTGGGGCTCTCTGGGTTTCTTGGACTTGAGTGGCTATTTCCTCCCCCATTTTAGGGAATTTTTCAACTGCATTTTCTCCTGACTTTTTTTTTTTTTAAAGCTTCTTCTGAGACTCTTATGATTCAAATGTTGGGGCATTTGTCATTGTCCCAGAGGTCTCTGAGTTTGTCCTCATTTCTTTTAATTATTTTTTCCTCTCTGCTTCATTTATTTCCACCATTTTATCTTCCACGTCAGTTATATTCTACCTCACTTATTCTACTGTTGATTCACTCAAGAGTGCCTTTAATCTCAGTTATTGTATTATTTATTATTGATTGACTCTTTTTATTTCTTCTAGGTCCTTGTTAAACATTTCTTGCATCTTCTCAATCCTTGTCTCTAGGCTATTTATCTGTAACTCCATTTTGTTTTCAAGATTTTAGATCCTCTTTACTATCATTATTCTGAAATATTTTTTCAGGTAGACTCCCTATCTTCTTATCTTTTGTTTGGTTTGATGGGCATTTGTCATGTTCCTTTACCTGCTGAATATTTCTCTGCCTTTTCATTTTGTTTATATTGCTATGTCTGGGGTGGCCTTTCTGTATGCTGGAAGTTCTTGGTTCCTCTTTATTGTGGTGGTTGCTCCCTATAGGTGGAGTTGGCCGAGTGGCTTGTCAAGGTTTCCTGGTTAGGTAATCTTGTGTCCGTGTTCTGATGGGTGAAGCTGAATCTCTCCTCTCTGGGGTGCAATGAAGTGTCCAGTAGTGAGTTATGAGTTATCCAAAGTTTGGTGTGACTTTTGGCAGCCTGTATTTAATGCTCAGGGTTATGTTTCTGTGTTGCTGGAGAATTAGCATGGTATGTCTTGCTCTGGAACTTGTTGGCTCTTGGGTGGAGCTTGGTTTCAGTGTAGGTATGGAGGCTTTTGGGTGATCTCTTACTGATTGATATTTCCTGGGGTCAGGAGTTCTCTGGTGTTCTCAGGTGTTGGGCTTAAGCCTCCTGCCTCTGGTTCAGTCTTATTCTTACAGTAGCCTCAAGACTTCTCCATCTACACAGAACTGATGATAAAAACATCTAGATTAATGGTGAAAAGATTATCCCCAGTGAGGGACACCCAGAAAGGTTCACATTGAGAAGAGAAGAGGGAGAAGGGAGATAGATATGACCAGGAAGAGAAATGGGGGAATCAAAAGGGGAGTGATTAATCTAGCCAGTATTTAATTCCCTTTTTGCTCTCTACAGTCTGGAACACTCTGAGAGGTTAACAGAGTTACATAGAGAAGAGAACAGGGAGGAGAGTGATAGAAGTGACCAAGAGGAGAAGAGGGCGAGTCAAGAAGAGAGAGACAAATCTAGCCAATAATCAGTTCCCTAAGTGTTCTCCACAGCCCAGAACACCCAGAGAGATACACAGAGTTAAGTAGAGAAGAGAAGGGGGAGGGAGGGGACAGAGGTGACCTAGGGGAGAAAAAGGAGTGTCAAAGGTGAGAAAGCAATCAAGTCAGTAATCACACCCCTAAGTAAAAATGGGTACTGAAGGTTAGATTCTTAGAGGTACAAAATTGATAAGAAATACTAAAAAGCAAAGACTAAAAATCTAGAGTAGAGGTTAGACTTTCAAAAATACAATATTAAAAATATAAAACAAAATCATTCTAATATATATATATATATATATATCAGTTCCTGGTGGCTCAGAGGTTAAAACGTCTGCCTTCAATGCAGGAGACGTGGATTCAATCCCTGGATGGTGAAGATGCCCTGGAGAAGGAAATGGCAACCCACTCCAGTATGCTTGCCTGGAGAATCCCATGGATAGAGGAGCCTGGTGGGCTAAAGTCAATGGGGGCGAAAAGAGTCAGACACGACTGACCAACTTCACTTTCACTTTTCATATATCAGTTCAGTCGCTCAGTCGTGTTCGACTCTTTGCAACCCCATGAATCCGACTCTTTGCGACCCCATGAATCACAGCACGCCAGGCCTCCATGTCCATCACCATCTCCCGGAGTTCACTCAGACTCACGTCCATCAAGTCAGTGATGCCATCCAGCCATATCATCCTTGGTTGTCCCCTTCTCCTCGTGTCCACAATCCCTCCCAGCATCAGAGTCTTCTCCAATGAGTCAACTCTTCACATGAGGTGGCCAAAGTACTGGAGCTTCAGCTTTAGCATCATCCCTTCCAAAGAAATCCCAGGGTTGATCTTCAGAATGGACTGGTTGTATCTCCTTGCAGTCCAAGGGACTCTCAAGAGTCTCCTTCAACAACACAGTTCAAAAGCATCAATTCTTCAGCCCTCAGCCTTCTTCATAGTCCAACTCTCACATCCATACATGACCACAGGAAAAACCATAGCCTTGACTAGATGGAACTTTGTTAGCAAACTAATGTCTCTGCTTTTGAATCTACTATCTAGGTTGGTCATAACTTTTCTTCCAAGGAGTAAGCATCTTTTAAGTTCATGGCTGCAGTCAACATCTGCAATGATTTTGGAGCCCCCCAAAATAAAGTCTGACACTGTTTCCACTGTTCCCCCATCCATTTCCCATGAAGTGATGGGACCGGATGCCATGATCTTCATTTTCTGGATGTTGAGCTTTAAGCCAATTTCTTCACTCTCTTCTTTCACATTCATCAAGAGGCTTCTTAGTTCCTCTTCACTTTCTGCCATAAGGGTGGGGTCATCTGTATATCTGAGATTATTGATATTTCTCCTGGCAACCTTGATTCCAGCTTGTGTTTGTTCAGTCCAGCATTTCTTATGATGTATTCTGCATAGAAGTTAAATACGCAGGGTGACAATATACAGCCTTGACGTACTCCTTTTCCTATTTGGAACCAGTTTGTTGTTCCAAGTCCAGTTCTAACTGTTGTTTCCTGAACTGCATACAGATTTCTCAAGAGGCAGGTTAGGTGGTCTGGTATTCCAATCTCTCTCAGAATTTTCCACAGTTTATTGTGATCCACACAGTCAAAGGCTTTGGCATATTCAATAAATCAGAAATAGATGTTTTTCTGGAACTCTCTTGCTTTTTCCATGATCCAGTGGATGTTGGCAATTTGATCTCTGGTTCCTCTGCCTTTTCTAAAACCAGCTTGAACATCAGGGAGTTCACGGTTCACGTATTGCTGAAGCCTGGCTTGGAGAATTTTGAGCATTACTTTACTAGCATGTGAGATGAGTGCAATTGTGCGGTAGTTTGAGTATTCTTTGGAATTGCCTTTCTTTGGGATTGGAATGAAAACTGACCTTTTCCAGTCCTGTGGCCACTGCTGAGTTTTCCAAACTTGCTGGCATATTGAGTGCAGCACTTTCACAGCATCATCTTTCAGTATTTGAAACAGCTCAACTGGAATTCCATCACCTCCACTAGGTTTGTTTGTAGTGATGCTTTCTAAGGCCCACTTGACTTCACATTCCAAGATGTCTGGCTCTAGATTAGTGATCACATCATCATGATTATCTGGGTCATGAAGATCCTTTTTGTACAGTTTTCCCGTGTATTCTTGCCACCTCTTCTTAATATCTTTTGCTTCTGTTAGGTCCAGACCGTTTCTGTCCTTTATTGAGCCCATCTTTGCATGAAATTTTCCCTTGATATCTCTAATTTTCTTGAAGAGATTTCTAGTCGCTCCCATTTTGTTATTTTCCTCTATATCTTTGCATCAATCGCTGAAGAAGGCTTTCTTATCTCTTCTTGCTTTTCCTTGGAACTCTGCATTCAGATGCTTATATCTTTCCTTTTTTCCTTTGCTTTTCGCCTCTCTTCTTTTCTCAGCTATTTGTAAGACTTCCCCAGAGAGCCATTTTACTTTTTTGCATTTCTTTTCTATGGGGATGGTCTTGATGGCTGTCTCCTGTACAATGTCAAGAATCTCATTCCATAGTTCATCAGGCACTCTATCTATCAAATCTAGGTCCTTAAATCTATTTCTCACTTTCACTGTATAATCATAAGGGATTTGATTTAGCTCATACCTGAATGGTCTAACGGTTTTCCCTACTTTCTTCAATTTAAGTCTGAATTTGGTAATAAGGAGTTCATGATCTGAGCCACAGTCAGCTCCTGGTCTCGTGTTTGTTGACTGTATAGAATTTCTCCATCTTTGGCTGCAAAGAATATAATCAATCTGATTTCGGTGTTGACCATCGGGTGTTGTCCATGTGTAGAGTCTTCTCTTGTGTTGTTGGAAGAGGGTGTTTGCTATGACCAGTGCATTCTCTTGGCAAAACTCTATTATCCTTTGCCCTGCTTCATTCCAAGGCCAAATTTGCCTGTTACTCCAGGTGTTTCTTGACTCCCTGCTTTTGCATTCCAGTCCCCTATAATGAAAAAATCCTCTTTTTTGGGTGTTAGTTCTAAAAGGTCTTGTAGGTCTTCATAAAACCATTCAACTTCAGCTTCTTCAGCGTTACTGGTTGGGGCATAGACTTGGATAATTGTGATATTGAATGGTTTGCCTTGGAGACGAATAGAGATCATTCTGTCTTTTTTGAGATCACATCCAAGTACTGCATTTCGGACTCTTTTGTTGACCATGATGGCTACTCCATTTCTTCTGAGGGATTCCTGCCTGTAGTAGTAGATATAATGGTCATCTGAGTTAAATTCACCCATTCCAGTCCATTTTAGTTCGCTGATTCCTAGAATGTCGACATTCACCCTTGCCATCTCTTGTTTGACCACTTCCAATTTGTCTTGATTCATGGACCTGACATTCCAGGTTCCAATGCAATATTGCTCTTTACAGCATCGGACCTTGCTTCTATCACCCGTTACATACACAGTTGGGTATTGTTTTTGCTTTGGCTCTATCCCTTCATTCTTTCTGGAGTTATTTCTCCACTGATCTCCAGTAGCATATTGGGCACCTAATGATCTGGGGAGTTCCTCTTTCAGTATCCTATCATTTTGCCTTTTCATACTGTTCATGGGGTTCTCAAGGCAAGAATACTGAAGTGGCTTGCCATTCCCTTCTCTAGTGGACCACATTCTATCAGACCTCTCCCCCATGACCCACCCGTCTTGGGTTGCCCCGTGGGCCTGGCTTGGTTTCATTGAGTTAAACAAGGCTGTGGTCCTAGTGTGATTAGATTGACTAGTTTTCTGTGAGTATGATTTCAGTATTTCTGCCCTTTGATGCCCTCTTGCAGCACCTACTATCTTACTTGGGTTTCTCTTACCTTGTGCGTGGGGTATCTCTTCATGGCTGCTCCAGCAAAGCACAGCCGCTGCTTCTTACCTTGGATGAGGGGTATCTCCTTACCACCGCTGTTCCTCATCTTCAGCATGGGATAGCTCCTTTAAGCCCTCCTGTGCCTGCTTATATATATATATATATATGAAAGTTGCTTTAAAAATAGTTTGTTTCTTTTTTGCAACGTAATTGTAGGTTATAAAAATGAAAGTTAAAGGAGTAATAAAGAAATACAAATTTAACAAAATGGTAATGGTAAAAATATATCTAGGAATTTCTCTGGAGCTGTTGAAGGAAGTGTGTGGTCAGTTCAGTTTCAGATAGTTCCTTGTTCCTGCTTATACTTCTTCTCAAGGTCTATAGGCCCCTTCCAAAGCTGAGTCAATGCTAAGTACAGGATTTTAATCTGTTGCAGTTTTCATTTCCATAGTGGTTTCCTCTTCTTTGTTTATTTTGGATTCCTCTGTTTGCAAGTCTCTTCAGTGTCTAATTTCAGCCCTGACATAAGTGGATGAAGGTGGTCACTTATTTAGGCTCACTTGTTTGGTTGTGCTGTGGGGAAGGAGGAACACTGCAAACAAATATCATTGGCATGTGTGGAGAGTATTAGCAATGCATGGACCATATTGGGTTTGCCCCAGTTCACGGCACATGTGCTTTCCCAGTCTACGCTGCTCAGGCTCCAGGTTGCTCTGCAGGGGAACTGTCCAAAGCTGGCCCTGGTTTTCATGCACTTCCCAGGCCTAAACTGCTCAGGTTCAGGTTCTCGGCTACTCCACAAAGGCACAGACTCTGTGGGACTTGTGTTTTGTACCCTTCCCAGGTCCAAGAAGCTCAGGCAACCAGGTGTTTGGAGAGTGCACTGTCCCATGGGGGCTCTGCGTCTTAATCACCTCCCTGGTCCCAACCACTGGGTTTCCTGGGTGCGTGGGTAAAGTGCCATCTAAAGTGTGCCGTGCATCTCCTCTGGGGAGCTAATCTCTGGCTGCGACACTCCTGGCAGGTGTCAACTGTCCAGGATCTCAGGAAGACTTGGTTAGCAGCTGGGAGCCTAATCACGGTTTGGAGGAGGATGCCTTCCCTGGGGCTGAGATTGCCCCTTGCCTTCTGGCTCTAGCTGTTGCTTGCCTGCCTCTCTGCCTCAGGTGGGTGAAGGGGCCAGTCCACAGCTGACTAGCTCTCCTTTGGTATTTGCTTAATCCTTTGTTCTGTGAGCAGGCCAGGCTGTGCCTTAGGTTAGAGCTTTTCACGGGGAAGTTCTCTCTTTTTCTCTCTTTTTTGTTTCTTTCTCTAACTATCCCACAGTTTGGGTTGCTGTCTCATGTTAGCTCCCTCAGATTGTCCTCAAGGCATTCAGGCCTGGTCCTTACCCTAAGCCTGCAACCCAAGCCTCCCTGTTCAGCCCTGGCAGACATGAGCATCTGGGCTACTTCTCTGCTTGGAATTGCATATTCTGTGGGTGTTTTTTTTTTTTTTTCCTCTGTTATGTTGCACTCTGAGATTACAAAACTCCCCACAGACCCAGTGGTGACAGGGTTTCCTGGTGTTTGGAAACTTCTTCACGATTCCCTCCCCCGGATGGGTATCCATCCCTAACTCTTTTGTCTCTCTTTTTGTCCTTTATATTTTGTCCTACCTCTTTCTGAAGAGAACGGGTTGCATTTCTGGGTGCCTCGTGTCCTCTGTCAGCATTCAGAAACATTCAGAATTTGTTTTGTGGAAGTTACTCAGCATTCAAATGTGTTTGGGTTCTTTTTTTTTTTCCATAAAAGTTTTAATATTTTTTTTGTTCAATTTCTGTGAAAATGTCACTGAAATTTTGATAAGGATGGCATTGAATCTATAGATTGCTTTAGGTATCATGGAAATTTCAAAATGTTAATTCTTCTAATCCATGAACACAGAATATCTTTCCATTTAATTATATCTTCTTTAATTTCTTTCAAGATTATCTTATAGTTTTCAATGTACATGTCTTTCACCTCCTTTCTTAAATTTATTTCTAGCTATTTTACTCTACTTTTCGCAATTCCAAGTACAATTGTTTTCTTAATTTCTATTTCTGTTAGTTCATTGTTAGTGCATAGATATGGAATAGGTTTTTGTATATTGATTTTTACTCTGCATCTTTACTGTATTTGTTTATTATTTATAATACTTGTTTAGTGGAGTCTTTAGGATTTTCTATATATTAGATTATGTAATCCACAAATATTGACAGCTTTACGTCTTCCTTTCCAGTTTTGATGCCTTTTATCTCTTTTTCTTGCCTAACTGCTCTGCCTAACATGTTGAGTAAGAGTGGTGAGAATAGGCATCCTTGCCTTGTTTCTAATCTTAGAAGGATAACTTTCACTTTTTCACTGTTAAAACATTGAAAAATGTATGTTAGTTGTGAGCCTTTGTTGTGTGGAGGCATGTTTATTCTACATTCATTTTATTGAGATTTTAAAAATCATAAATGGGTGCTAAATTTTGTCAAATGCTTTTTCTCCATCTATCAAGATGATCATATGATTTTTATCTTTGATTTTGTTAATGACATGTATCACTTTGATTGACTTGTAGATGCTGAACCTTCCTTGCACCCCTGGAAAAAATGCTACTTGATCATGGTGTATTATTTTTTTTTTAATTTTAGTTTTTATTTTTAAATTTTAAAATCTTTAATTCTTACATGCATTCCCAAACATGAACCCCCTCCCACCTCCCTCCCCATAACATCTTTCTGGGTCATCCCCATGCACCAGCCCCAAGCATGCTGCATCCTGCGTCAGACATAGACTGGCGATTCAATTCACATGATAGTATACATGTTAGAATGTGATTCTCCCAAATCATCCCACCCTCTCCCTCTCCCTCTGAATCCAAAAGTCCGTTATACATCTGTGTCTCTTTCCTGTCTTGCATACAGGGTCGTCATTGCCATCTTCCTAAATTCCATATATATGTGTTAGTATACTGTATTGGTGTTTTTCTTTCTGGCTTACTTCACTCTGTATAATCGGCTCCAGTTTCATCCATCTCATCAGAACTGATTCAAATGAATTCTTTTAACGGCTGAGTAATACTCCATTGTGTATATGTACCACAGCTTTCTTATCCATTCATCTGCTGATGGACATCTAGGTTGTTTCCATGTCCTGGCTATTATAAACAGTGCTGCGATGAACATTGGGGTACATGTGTCTCTTTCAATTCTGGTTTCCTCGGTGTGTATGCCCAGCAGTGGGATTGCTGGGTATTCAATGCAATCCCTATCAAACTACCAGCCACATTTTTCACAGAACTAGAACAAATAATTTCAAGATTTGTATGGAAATACAAAAAACCTCGAATAGCCAAAGCAATCTTGAGAAAGAAGAATGGAACTGGAGGAATCAACTTGCCTGACTTCAGGCTCTACTACAAAGCCACAGTCATCAAGACAGTATGGTACTGGCACAAAGACAGACATATAGATCAATGGAACAAAATAGAAAGCCCAGAGATAAATCCACACACATATGGACACCTTATCTTTGACAAAGGAGGCAAGAATATACAATGGAGTAAAGACAATCTCTGTATTATTTTTTAATGCATTGTTATAGTCAGTTTGAAAATACTTCGTTGAAGATTTTTGCATCTGTGTTCATCAAAGATATTGGTCTGTATTTACTTTTCGTGCAGTCCTTGTTTGGTTTTGGTATCAGGGTAATGCTAGCCTCATAAAATGAGTTAGAAAGCATTCACACTTCAATATTTTTGAAGATTTGAGAAGTATAGATATTAAATCTTCTTTGAATGTTGTGTAAAATTCACCTGTGAAACCATCTGGTTCTGGACTTCTGTTTCTTGGGAGTTTCTCTATAACTAGTGATCAGTCTATTAAGATTTTCCATTTCTTGATGATTCAGTCTTGGAAGGTTGTGCAAACCTAAGAATTTATCTTTCTTCCAGGTTGTCCAATTTGCTGGCATATAGCAGTTAACAGTATTCTCTTATAATCTTTTGTATTTGTGTGGTAACCATTATAAAACTTATCTTTTTTTTTGTTTCTGATTTTATTTATCTAAGCCTTTTCGCTTTCTTTATCAGTGAGTCTAGCTAAAGGTTTGTCATTTTTGTTGATCTTTCAAAGAATCAGCTCTTAAATTCATTGATCTTTCCTGTTGTATTTATAGCCTCTGTGCTGTGCTTAGTTGTTCAGTCATGTCCAACTCTTTGAGACCCCATGGACTGCAGCCCACTAGGCTCTTCTGTCCGTGGGTATTCTCCAAGCAAGAATACTGGAGTGGGTTGCCATGCCCTCTTCCAGGGGATCTTCCCAAAAACCCAGGGATCGAACCCAGGTCTCCCATATTGCATGCAGATTCTTTACCATCTGAGCCACTAGGGAAGCCCATGAATACTAAAGTGGGTAGCCTATCACTTCTCCAGGGGATATTCCCGACCCAGGAATTGAACTGGGGTCTCCTGCATTGCAGGCAGATTCTTTACCAACTGAGCTACCAGGGAAGCCCTCTTTCTGAGATACCCATTATTCTATGTTGCCTTTCCTAAGAGTAGTGTAGTTCTTGCAAGATTTCTTCATTTTTCAAATTTTTCAAATTTCTTACTACTCTTTCCTCTTCTACTTGTATTATTGCTAAATTTTTATTATTGACCTCATAATTTTCCTTCCATAAGATCGCTATTTCCAATGCCTTCAAATTGTTCTTCATTTCATTCATTGAGCTCTCCAGGTTCAGAATTTTTTTTTACTTTTTTAGAGTTTCAATCTCTTTGCTATTCTTTATACTCATCAGCTTTATTCCTGAGCTCACTGAACTGCCTTTCTAAGTTTTCTTGTAACTCACTGAGTTTCTTCATGACAGCTATGTTGGATTCTCTATCAGTTAGATCATAATATTATGTGACTCTAAGTCTGGTTCCTGGAGAACTGTCATTTCCTTTTTGTGATATCATGTTACCATGGTTCTTCACGGTGCTTAATGAGTTGTTTCTCTGCTGGCACATTTGAAGTAGTAACCTATTTTTTATTTAAGTATAACCTCCCCCCCCTCCCCGCCTTAATTCTAAGGAGTCAACATGCTAGTAATTAGAGACCTTTGTTTTTCCAGTAGGTGGTGCTATAGCACAAGTATTTGGTTTCTTTTATATGAGCTGCTTTTGGTTGTATTAAAGAATTAGCATTATTCACTTTACCATCTCTGCTAGAAGTGTCACCAAGTATCATCACTGTCATTTCTTGTGCCTCTCGGGTTGCTGCTGCCCCTGTCACTTCTGTCAGTGGCATCGCTGCCTGGGACACCAGGATGACAGGCACCTCTGTCATGTTTAGAGACACCTGGGTCATGGGCTCTGCTGCCATGAGAAGAGAGGGTTTGGGGGATGCTAAAGTCACAGTTGCCTTTGCCACATTGGGGTTGTTCAGTTTACAAGTGACTCCTCCCCTGCTGCTGGCAGGATCTGTGGAGTTGCAGGGTTAGCCACCAAGATTGGGGATCCAGATCATGGGTACTACCTTTGCTATTTCCCCAGTCCCACCCCACTCATTTAGATATACAGATGTATGGAAATAAGTCTACAGCATCTTTGTGTGTTGGGCAGAGGAACCTCTGTTAAGTCATGGATGTTTTACTGGCTATACGTTGAAGGGAAGAGACAAAGGGAGTACTTCATGCTACCGCAATACTGACATCAGTCTTCTTTACTGCATACTTCTTTAGAAAAAATTTTATTGGGGTATAGTTGATTTACAATGCTGTATTCGTTTCAGGTGTACAGCAAAGTGGATCAGTTTTACGTAACATACATCCACTGTTTTTTAGATTCTTTTCCCACATAGAACATTATAGTGTATTGAGTAGAGTTCCCTGTGCTATAAATAGGTTATTAGTTATCTATTTTATATTATTATTTTAATTATTTTATTGTGTATATGTCAGTCCCAATCTCCCAATTTATTCTTCCCCCACCTTATAACCTTAGTAACCATAATTTTGTTTTCTACATTTTAACTCTATTTCTGTTTTGCAGATAAGTTCGTTTGTAGCCTATTTTTAAGATTCCACATAAAAGCAATACATATGATGTTTATTTCTCTCTGTCTCACTCACTTCACTCAGTATGACAATCTCTAGCTCCATCCATGTTGCTGCAAATGGCATTATTTTGTTCTTTTTTATGGCCAACTAACACTCCATTGCATATATGTACCACACCTTCTTTATCCATTCCTCTGCTAATGGACATTTAGATTGCTTCCATGTCTTGGTTTTTGTGAATAGTGTTGGGATGAACATTGGGGTGCATGTATCTTTTAAAATTATTATTTCCTCCAGGTACAATTCCAGGAGTGGGATATCTGGTTCATATGGAAGTTCTATTTTTAGTTTTTTAAGGAACATCTATACTCTTATCCATAGTGACTGTACCAGGTTGCATTCCCACCAACAGTATAGGAGAATCCCCTTTCCTCCCCAACCTCTGTTCATACTTTTTAAAAACTTAATAAAATCAGTTTCATTTTCCAATTCAAGGCTACTGAGGAACATGGAAGTCAGCATTTTAACTGTTCATAGTGACTTGGAAAGAAGTTGCCAATATTTTCTGAAGGGGGAAAAAATTAAAAAACTGGAAATCTGATCTCTGGATCCATGTGACTTTATCTAGGCTGTAAGGCTGTCCTAAAGGAAAATTATTCCCTAGTGCCTCTAGTAGCAATATTTGAGATGCTCCAAATATATATCTTGAGAAATATTAATTCTTCAATTATGAAGCCTTTAAAATCTGTTCACTTCACCTATTTTTAGTTTACTTTCTTCTTTTAACAACTTGAAACTGGATTATAAAAGATGTTCACTAATTTACATATATCAGTATGGTACTGTTTAAAATGTTTAACTTGACACCTAAAGCACAAGGAAAATGATCAAGAATAAACAAGTAAAACTATATGAAACTAAAATGTTTCTACATAGCAAAAGAAACCATCAACAAAGTGAAAAGATAACCTCTTGGTTGGAAAAGTGGAATGGAAAAATATTTGCTTACCATATATCTGATAAGGGTTTAATATCCAAATATATAAAGAAATAATGTAACTCCATAGCAACAACAACAACAAAAAGATAATACAAATATTTTAAATGGGCAAAGGACCTGAATAGAAAGAAAATAAATGAAAGGAAAACAGGTACATGGAAAGATGCTCAACATCATTAGTCATCAGAGAAATGCAAATTAAAACCACTCTGACATATAACCTCACACCTGTTAGAATGGCTATCATCAAAAAGACAAGACATAACAAGTGCTGGCCTAGATGTGGAGAGAAGGAACCCCTTCTGTGGGACTGTAGATTTGTACAGCCACTATGGACTTCCCTTGTGGCTCAGTGGTAAAGAATCTGCCTGCCAGTGCAGGAGACACACGATTGATCCCTGGGTTGGGAAGATTCCCTGGAGGAGGAAATGGCAACCCACTTCATTATTCTTGCCTAGAGAATCCCATGGACAAAAGAGCTTGACAGGCTATATATAGTCCATTGGGACACAAAGAGTCAGACACAACTGAGCGACTAAAGAAAAACAACACTATGGAAAACAGTATAAAATATTCTCAAAAATTTAAAAACAGAACCAAAGCACTGGAAAAGATCAGTTTTCATTTCAATTTCAAAGAAGGCCAATGCCAAAGAATGTTCTAACTGCTTCACAACTGCACTCATTACACATGCTAGCAAAGTAATGCTCAAAATCCTTCCAGACAGGCTTCAAGAGGATGTAAACCAAGAATTTCCAGATGTACAAGCTGGATTTAGAAAAGGAGGACAAATCAGAGAGACAATTGCCAACATCCGTTGGATCATTAAAAAAAAAAAAAATAGGAAGAGAATTCCAGAAAAAAATTCTACTTCTGCTCCATTGATTATACTAAAGTCTTTGTGTGGATCACAACAAACTGTGGAAAATTCTTAAAGAGATGAGGATACCAGATCACCTTACCTGTCTCCTGAAACACCTGTATGCAGGTCAAGAAGCAACAGTTAGAACCAGACATGGAACAATGCTCTGGTTCCAAACTGGGAAAGGAGTAGGTCATCAAGGCTGTATTTTGTCATCCTGCTTATTTTACTTATATGCAGAGTATATCATGGAAAATGTCAGACTGGATGAAGCAAAGCTGAAATTAAGACTGCTGAGAAAATTATCAATAACCTCAGATATGCAGATAACACAACTATAATGGGAGAAAGTGAAGAGGAACAAAAGTGCCTCTTGATAAAGGTGAAAGAGGATAGTGAAAAAGCTGGCTTAAAACTTAACATTCAAAAAACTAAGATCATGGCATCCAGTTCCATCACTTCATGGAAAATAGATGGGGAAAAGTAGAAAGAGTGGCACATTTTATTTTCTTGAGCTCCAAAATCACTGTGGGCAGTGACTGCAGCCATGAAATTAAGACACTTGCTCCTTGGAAGAAAAACTATGACAAATGGGGATGGAGGAGGGAGAGGGGTTCAGGATGGGGAACACGTGTATACCTGTGGCGGAATCATGTTGATGTATGACAAAACGAATACAATATTGTAAAGTAATGAACCTCTAATTAAAATAAATAAAATATATATATATATATATATATATATATATATATATATAAAACCCTGCTGCTGCTGCTGCTGTTGCTAAGTCACTTCAGTCGTGTCTGACTCTGTACGACCCCATAGACAGCAGCCCACCAGGCTCCTCAGTCCCTGGGATTCTCCAGGCAAGAACACTGGAGTGAGTTGCCATTTCCTTCTCCAATGCATGAAAGTGAAAAGTGAAAGTGAAGTCACTGAGTCGTGTCCGACTCTTTGAGACGTCATGGACTGCAGCCTACCAGGCTCCTCCGTCCATGGGATTTTCTAGGCAAGAGTACTGGAGTGGGTTGCCATTGCTCTCTCTGATGACAAAACTAGAGAGCATATTGAAAAGCAGAGACATCACTTTTCTGACAAAGGTCTGGATGGTCAAAGCTATGGTTTTCCATTAGTCATGTATAGATGTGAGATTTGGACCATAAAAAAGGCTGAGTGCTGAAGAATTGATGCTTTTGAACTATGGTGTTAGAGAAGACTCTTGAGAGTCCCTTGGGTGGCAAGGAGATCAAATCGTCAATCCTAAAATAAATCAACCCTGAATATTGTTAGGAAAGACTGATACTGAAGATAAAGCTCAAATATTTTGGTCAGCTGATGTGATGAGCCAACTCGTTGGTAAAGACTCTGCTACTGGGAAAGATTGAGGGCGGGGAAAGGGGATGACAGAAGATGAGATGGCTGGATGGCATCACCGACTCAATGGGCATGAGTTTGAGCAAGCTCCAGGAGATAGTAATGGACAGGGAAGCCTGGTGGGCTGCAGTCTGTGGGGTCACAAAGAGTCGGACATAACTTAGAGACTGAACAACAACAATAAATGTAAGCAAAAGATACCTATTTCACTGTTGAGCAGAATGGAAACTTTGAGAGCCTTTACACACACTTTTCCCCTTTGCCACACCATTCTACAACATTCTAGATCATGGCTGTTTCAACAGCTGGGATTTTAGAAAGAAGACAGTGTAGGAATAGAGCCTCAAGCCAACCCATGGAGGGTTTGTAGTATGAGTGAGGCATGACATTTCTTCCTTTGAGTCACTAAGATTTGGGGGCCATGTGATCCTGCAGTATACTCTATCTCATCCTAACACAGTAATTTCTTAAGGTTCTATGATTATTTGAAGACTTGCATTCAGAGTTTGAAATACTATAAAAATGAAATCACTACTCATAAAAGTTGTCGTTACTAGCTAGCTGGTGAAACTATGCCAGTCAATGCTTGTTAAATGAGCTATCTCTCAATCCCATCTCTCTGAGTCCATGAAAGCATCTAAGTCAGTTTTCAAAATACTTGTGCACCTTTGCTAACCTGACAGCATTCAGCAAAAGATTGAAAACACTTACAGTTCAACATTTTCTTTTTCAATTCTGTCTTTTGACTGAGATGATAGAAAACATGTATTTCTTTCTTCCAACTGTCTCCAAGCTTTGAATTCAAAGGATTACAAAGTATCAGGTTTAAATTGTCAGTTTGTACAAGTTCAAGTTAAGAAAAGGAAAAGTGTTCTTCAGTGTCTGAAAAAGTATAGTCCACTAAATATAGAGTCAGAGGATTGTTAAACATTGTAGAGGGTGGTAGTCTGAAGGAAGGAAAAAATAAACTTAAATATCAAAAATCTACTAGCACCAAAAACATATGAGGAATATGGGACTGAGGTATTATCAAAATGGAAATATCTATAATATGAAAAGGAAGAACATGAAATTTCTGTATAATAATTTCCAAACAACCTGGGGGTGTTCAATAAATGTAAGCAATGTGACAAGGTACCTTAATTAGAACAAAAGAGTCATCATAATATACCTACCAGAGGGAAATATCAATACATTCACAGTAAACATGACTAAAGAAGCATTTTCAAAACTGTCCTACAGAATACACCCATATTTCCCATATCTTTCCTAATTACCCCCTTTAATAACTTGAGGCCTTTAGAACAATTGTATGTTCTTCACTTTTGCTAGCTATTCTCACAGGAATACCAGCACCATAACCACAAAAAAAAAAAAAAAAAAAAAAACTTTGAGAGATATTTATTTTGTCCTTTCCCTATTCCCAGATTCTGTTTTGTTAAACTAGCTTAGCAGTTATTCAAATTTTCCTTACATTATATCCTATTTCTAGAGTCGTTATTTTGCCCTTAAGGCACATATGCCAAACTTCCTAACTGCCGAACCTACTCCATTTGTTCCTATAAAGCCTTACTCACCATGGTGTTCTCTCTCATCTCTCCTCTCTTGAGGTGTGCGTTTTAGTTCATTTAATGTTTGGTTATTAATTTCTTTCATTCAAGTATTTTTCCCATGTGAGGTTCATGGATGATATAATCTCTAAGCTCTCACACATTTCCAAGTAGCTTTGTTTTATTATATCTTTGATATATCATTGGTTCTTGGGTCATGGTCAGACATTGTTCTAACATTTGTGGGGATAGGAACAAAGATAAAAATAGAGGTCTACATACCATATACATGTAAGACCAGACCCCGGGGCCATGATGGGCTGCCCTTCCTCTCTCCCACCAGCAAGAAAGTCCCTAATGGAAGGATCGTTCCAGATCCCGGGGACCAATGACAGCACATTTTGCCAGCTAAAGCCACCCCACCCCAGCCATGTAGAAGGACCTATCAGCCCACATGACATCTCGATTAACAACCTGTCCAAGCCCCCGTCCACTAACCGTATCTTTTTTGGGCGATCTAGCCTGACCATCCCTCATAATGAATGCATATAAACCACTCCTCAGCACAGTCCAGGCATGGACTTCCCCGACCTGCCTGTTCGGGTCCAGAACCCCGTCCGGGAGCGCTTCACCATTAAAACCTGTTGGACATTCTTTTTGGTGTCCTGGTCGTCTTTTACCTAACAATACCCATGGTATAAACCAAGCTATAAATTAGTAAATATGATCTATATCCTACCTTAATAAGCACACCTTTCTAATAGACTGTAGGAAACACTCCAAAAAATGCACAGACTCCAGTTCTGTCCCAAAAGTGGTAGTGCAGCACAGGTACTTGATTAGCCGGAATCATTGCACTGTGGGGGGGCGGGGGTCATTGATATAGGGAGGACAGAGTGTCTATTTTAAAAATCAAGTTTTGTGGTAAAGGATCCTTTTACTTTGGCCTGAGAATGTTACTCACCATGGTACTTTTTGATCCGTAGTCTGTAGATGTTTTTCAAAAGCTTTCCCATTTCAGCATTACCAATGAGAAATCCAATTACAATTTGATTATTTTTTCATTTCTAGGTAATTTATTCTTTCTGTATTAATGTTTATTGGAGTTTTTCTTTATTTTTGCAGAGTTGGCAAACTACAATCCTACTTTTTCACAGGTTGTTAATTATGAATAGCTTTTAACTTTAATTTAATTCTCATTTTCTTAATTTATTTATTTTACTTGGAGGCTAATTACTTTACAATATTGTATTGGTTTTGCCATACATCGACATGAATCTGCCATGGGTGTACAAGTGTTCCCCATTCTGAAACCCCCTCTCACCTCCCTCCCCATATCATCCCTCTGGGTCATCCCAGTGCACCAGCCCAGAGCATCCTGTATCATGCATCGAACCAGGACTGGTGATTCGTTTCACATATTATATTATACATGATTCAATGCCATTCTCCCAAAACATCCCACTCTTGCCCTTTCCCACAGATTACAGAAGACTGTTCTATACACCTGTGTCTCTTTTGCTGTCTCACATACAGGGTTATTGTTAACATCTTTCTAAATTCCGTATACATGCATTAGTGTACTGTATTGGTGTTTTTTTCTCTGGGTTACTTCACTCGGTATAATAGGCTCCAGTTTCATCCACCTCATTAGAACTGATTCAAAGGTATTCTTTTTAAAGGCTGAGTAATACTCCATTGTGTATATGTACCACAGATTTCTTATCCATTTGTCTGCTGATGGACATTTAGGTTGCTTCCAGGTCCTGGCTGTTATAAACAGTGTGGCGATGAACATTGTGGTACACGTGTCTCTTTCTTTCTGGTTTCCTTGGTGTGCATGTCCAACAGTGGGATTGCTGGGTCGTATGGCAGTTCTATTTCCAGTTTTTTAAGGAATCTCCACACTGTTCTCCAGAGTGGCTGTACTAGTTTGCATTCCCACTAACAGTGTAAGAAGGTTCCCTTTTCTCCACACCCTCTCCAACATCTATTGCTTGTAGACCTTTGGACAGCAGCCATTCTGACTGGGGTGAAGTGGTACCTCATTGTGGTTTTGATTTGCATTTCTCTGATAATCAGTGATGTTGAGCATTTTTTCATGTGTTTGCCAGCCATCTGTATGTCTTCTTTGGAGAAATATCTGTTTAGTTCTTTCACCCATTTTTTGATTGGGTCATTTATTTTTCTGGAATTGAGCTTCAGGAGTTGTTTGTATATTTTTGAGATTAGTTGTTTGCCAGTTGCTTTATTTGCTATTATTTTCTCCCATTCTGAAGGCTGTCTTTTCACCTAGCTTACAGATTCCTTTGTTGTGCAGAAGCTTTTAAGTTTAATTAGGTCCCACTTGTTTATTTTTGCTTTCATTTCCAATATTCTGGAAGATGGATCATAGAGGATCCTGCTGTGATTTATCTCGGAGACAGTTTTGCCTATATTCTTTAAGAGTTTTATAGTTTCTGGTCTTACATTTAGACTTTAATCCATTTTGAGTTTATTTTTGTTTATGGTGTTAGAAAGTGTTCTAGTTTCATTCTTTTACAAGTGGTTGACCAGTTTTCCCAACACCGCTTGTTAAAGAGATTGTCTTTTCTCCATTGTATATTCTTGCCTCGTTTGTCAAAGATAAGTTGTCGATAGGTGCTTGGATTTATCGGTTGACTTTCAATTTTATTCCACTAATGTATATTCCTGTCTTTGTGCCAGTACCATACTGTCTTGATGATTGTGGCTTTGTAGTAGAGTCTGAAGTCAGGCAGATTGATTCCTTCAGTTCCATTCTTCTTTCTCAAGATTGCTTTGGCTATTCGAGGTTTTTTGTATTTCCATACAAAATATGAAATTATTTGTTTTAGCTCTGTGAAAAATACCGTTGGTAGCTTGATAGGGATTGCATTGAATCTATAGATTGCTTTGAGTAGTATACTCATGTTCACTATATTGATTCTTCCAATCCATGAATACGGTATATTTTTCCATCTATTACTGTCCCTTTGATTTCTTTCACCAGTGTTTTATAGTTTTCTATATATAGGTCTTTTGTTTCTTTAGGTAGATATATTCCTAAGTATTTTATTCTTTTCATTGCGATGGTGAATGGAATTGTTTCCTTAATTTCTTTTTCTATTTTCTCATTATTAGTGTATACGAATGCAAGGGATTTCTGTGTGTTGATTTTATATCCTGCAACTTTACTATATTCATTGATTAGCTCTAGTAATTTTCTGGTGGAGTCTTTAGGGTTTTTCATGTAGAAGATCATGTCATCTGCAAACAGTGAGAGTTTTACTTCTTCTTTTCCATTTTGGATTACTTTTCTTGCTTTTTCTGCTCTGATGGCTGTGGCCAAAACTTCCAAAACTACGTTAAATAGTAGTGGAGAGAGTGGGCACCCTTGTCTTGTTCCTGACTTTAGGGGAAATGCTTTCAGTTTTTCACCATTGAGAATAATGTTTGCTGTACATTTGACATATATAGCTTTTACTATGTTGATGTATGTTCCTTCTATTCCTGCTTTCTGGGGATTTATCATAAATGGATGTTGAATTTCGTCAAAGACTTTCTCAGTGTCTATTGAGATAATAACATGACTTTTATTTTTCAATTTGTTAATGTGGTGTATTACATTGATTGATTTGCTGATATTGAAGTATCCTTGCATCTCTGGGATAAAGCCCACTTGGTCAAGATGTATGGTGTTTTTAATGTCTTGTTGGACTCTGATTGGTAGAAATTTGTTAAGGATTTTTGCATCTATGTTCTTCAGTGATATCAGCCTGTAGGTTTTTTTTTTTTTGTTTTTTTTTTTTTTTTTTTTTGTGGCATCTTCGTCAGGTTTTGATATTAGGATGATGATGGCCTCATAGAATGAGTTTGGAAGTTTACCTTCCTCTGCAAATTTTTGGAGGAGATTGAGTAGGATAGGTGTTAACTCTTCTGTAAATTTTTGGTAAAGTTCAGCTGTGAAACCATCTGGTCCTGGGCTTTTGTTTGCTGGAAGATTTCTGATTACAGTTTCAATTTCCATGCCTGTGATGGGTCTGTTTAGATTTTCTATTTCTTCTTAGTCGGTTTTGCAAAGTTGTACTTTTCTAAGAATTTGTCCATTTCTTCCACGTTGTCCATTTTATTGGCATATAGTTGCTGATAGTAGTCTCTTATGATCCTTTGTATTTCTGTGTTGTCTGTTGTGATCTCTCCATTTTCATTTCTAATTTTGTTGATTTGATTCTTCTCCCTTTGTTTCTTGATGAGTCTGGCTAGTGGTTTGTCTATTTTATTTATCTTCTCAAAGAACCAGCTTTTGGCTTTGTTGATTTTTGCTATGGTCTCTTTTGTTTCTTTTGCATTTATTTCTGCCCTAATTTTTAAGATTTCTTTCCTTCTACTAATCCTGGGGTTCTTCATTTCTTCCTTTTCTAGTCCCTTTAGGTTAGAGTTAGGTTATTTACTGGACTTTTTCCTTGTTTCTTGAGGTATGCCTGTATTGCTATGAACCTTCCCCTTTTTGGGTTGGTGTGTTTTCATTTTCATTCGTTTCTATGCATAGTTTGATTTATTCTGTGATTTGTTGGTTATTCAGCAGTGTGTTGTTCAGCCTCCATATGTTGGAATTTTTAATAGTTTTTCTCCTGTAATTGAGATCTAATCTTACTGCATTGTGGTCAGAAAAGATGCTTGGAATGATTTCAATTTTTTTTTTTAATTTATCAAGGCTAGATTTATGGCCCAGGATGTGATCTATCCTGGAGAAGTTTCTATGTGCGCTTGAAAAAAAAGGTGAAATTCAGTGTTTTGGGGTGAGATGTCCTATAGATATCAATTAGGTCTAACTGGTCTAGTGTATTATTTAAAATTTGGGTTTCCTTGTTAATTTTCTCTTTAGTTGATCTATCCATAGGTGTGAGTGGGGTATTAAAGACTCCCACTATTATTGTGTCATTGTTAATTTCCCCTTTCATACTTGTTAGCATTTCTCTTACATATTGTGGTGCTCCTACGCTGGGTACATATATATTTATAATTGTTATATCATCTTCTTGGATTGATTCTTTGATCATTATGTAGTGTTCTTCTTTGTCTCTTTTCACAGCCTTTGTTTTAAAGTCTATTTTATCTGATATGAGTATTGCTTTCCTGCTTTTTTTTTTTTTTTTGGTCTCTATTTGCATTGAATAACATTTTCCAGCCCTTCACTTTCAGTCTGTATGTGTCCTTTGTTTTGAGGTGGGTCTCTTGTAGACTACATATAAAGGGGTCTTGTTTTTGTATCCATTCAGCCAGTCTTTGTATTTTGGTTGGGGCATTTAACCCATTTACATTTAAAGTAATTATTGATAAATATGATCCCACTGCCATTTATTTTATTATTTTGTGTTAGAGTTTATACACCCTTTTTGTGTTTCCTGTCTAGAGAAGATCTTTTAGCAATTGTTGGAGAGCTGGTTTGGTGGTACTGAATTCTCTCAGCTTTTGCTTGTTTTGTTCATCATTTTAAGTATGTCCTGCCATTCCCTCCTGGCCTGAAGAGTTTCTATTGAAAGATCAGCTGTTATCCTTATGGGAATCCCCTTCTGTGTTATTTGTTGTTTTTCCCTTGCTGCTTTTAATATTTGTTCTTTGTGTTTGGTCTTTGTTAATTTCATTAATATGTGTCTTGGTGTGTTTCACCTTGGGTTTATCCTGTTTGGGACTCTGTGTTTCTTGGACTTGGGTGATTATTTCCTTCCCCATTTTAGGGAAGTTTTTCAACTGTTATCTCCTCTAGTATTTTCTTGTGGTCTTTCTTTTTGTCTTCTTCTTCTGGGACTCCTATGATTCAAATGTTGGGGCATTTAACATTGTCCCAGTTGTCTCTGAGGTTGTCCTCATTTCTTTTAATTCATTTTTCTTTTTTCCAGTCTGCTTCATTTATTTCTACCATTCTATCTTCTACCTCACTTATTCTATCTTCTGCTTCCGTTTTTCTACTGTTGGATCCTTCTAGAGTGTTTTTGATCTCATTTATTGCATTATTCATTATATATTAACTCTTTTTTTAGCTCTTTTAGGTCCTTGTTAAATGTTTCTTGCATCTTCTCGATCCTTGTCTCCAGGCTATTTATCTGTAACTCCATTTTCTTTTCAAGATTTTAGATAATTTTCACTATCATTATTCAGAATTTTTTATCAGGTGGATTTCCTATCTCTTCCTCTTTTGTTTGGTTTGGTGGATACTTATCCTGTTCCTTTACCTGCTGGGTATGTCTCTGCCTTTTCATCTTTTTTATATTGTTGTGTTTGGGGTGGCCTTTCCGTATTCTGGCAATTTGTGGAGTTCTCTTTAGTGTGGTATTTCCTTGCTGTGGGTGGGGTTGGATGGGTGGCTTGTCGAGGTTTCCTGGGTAGGGAAGCTTATGTTGGTGTTCTGCTCGGTGGAGCTGGATTTCTTCTCTCTAGAGTGCAATGAAGTGTCCAGTAATGTGTTATGAGATGTCTATGGGTTTGGGGTGACTTTGGACAGCCTGTGTATTGAAGCTCAGGGCCATGTGCCTCTGTTGCTGGAGATTTTGTGTGGTATGCCTTGCTCTGTAACTTGTTGGCCATAGGGTGGTGCTTGGTTTCAGAGTAGGTATGGAGGCGTTTGATGAGCTCCTATTGATTAATGTTCTCCGGAGTCAGGAGTTCTCTGGGGTTCTCAGGATTTTGACATAAGCTTTCTGCCTCTGGTTTTCAGTCTTATTCTTACAGTAGCCTCAAGACTTCTCCGTCTATACAGCACCAATGATAAAACATCTAGGTTAAAGATGAAAAGTTTCTCCACAATGAGGGACACAGAGTTAGATGTAGACGAGAAGAGGAAGGAGTGGGATAGAAGTGACCAGGAGGAGAAGAGAGGGGATCAAAGGAGGATAGAGCAAGCTAGCCAGTAATCACTTCCCTATGAGCTCTCCACAGTCTGGACCCCTCAGAGATATTCACGGATTTACACAGAGAAGAGAAGAGGGAGGAAGGAGAGAGAGGTGGCCAGGAGGATAAAAGGGGGAATCAAAAGGAGAGAGACAGATCCAGTGAGTAATCAGTTCCCTAAGTGTTTTCCACATCTTGGAACCCACAACCCTGGAAAGAGAGTCACAGAGTTAGGTAGAGAAGAGCAGGGGGAGGGAGGAGATACAGGTGATCTGGTGGAGAAAAAGGAGAGCCTAAAGGGGAGAGAGCAGTCAAGCCTGTAATCTTGCTCCCAAGTAAATATGGGTACTGAAGTTTGGATTCTTAAAGATACAAAATTGATAACAAATACCAAAAGCAAAGATTAAAAATCTAGAGCAGAGGTTGGATTCTCAATAATACAATACTAAAGAAGAAAACAAAGTCACAATAATTATTATATATATATGTATGTGTATATATATATATATATATATATGAAGTTTGCTTTAAAAATCGGAGAAGGCAATGGCACCCCGCTCCAGTACTCTTGCCTGGAAAATCCCATGGATGGAGGAACCTGATAGGCTGCAGTCCATGGAGTCGCTAAGAGTCAGATACGACTGAACGACTTCACTTTCACTTTTCACTTTCATGCATTGGAGAAGAAAATGGCAACCCACTCCAGTGTTCTTGCCTGGAGAATCCCAGGAGGGGGAGCCTGGTGGGCTACCGTCCATGGGGTCGCACAGAGTCAGACACAACTGAAGTGACTTAGCAGCAGCAGCTTTAAAAATATAGGGTCTTTCTTTTGCAAAGTAATAGTAGGTTATAAAAATGAAAATTAAAGGAGTAATAGAGGACTTAAAAGTATATAATATATATATTTAATTTAAAGAATGATAATAAAAAAAATATATCTAGGTCTTTCTCTGGTGTTTTTGTGGACAGTGTGGGGTCAGTTCATTTTCAGATAGTTCCTTGATCCAGCTTATACTTCTGAAGATCTATAGGCCCCTTCCTATGTAGTCGGTACTAACTACAGGGTTTTAATCTATTGCACCTGTCACTTCCAGGGCTGTCGCCTCTGTTTTAGCTTCTTCTGTTTGCTGGTCTCTTCAGTGTCTAATTTCTGCCCTAACACAAGGGGGCGCTGGTGGACACCTGTTTAGGCTCACTTGTTCAGTTGTGCTGTGGGTAGGGAGGGACGCTGCAATCAAATAACACTGGCGTCTGTGGGGAGTGCTCCCAGTGTCTCAGCCACACTGGGTTTGCCCCCGCTCACGGCGTGTGTGCTGTCCCAGTCTACACTGCTCAGGCTCTAGGTTGCTCTGCAGGGAACTGTCTGAGGCGGCCCTGGGTTGCATGCACTTCCCAGGTGTAAGCCGCTCAGGTTCAGATACTCAGGTACTCCTCAAAAGCACAGATTCGATAGGGCCTGCATTTTGTGCCCTTCCCAGGTCTGAGCTGCTCAGGTGACCAGGTATTTGGCGAGTGCGGTCTCTGTGACTTTTTGCCGCCCCCATTCCTGCCACTCAGTTTTCTGGGTGTACAACTGGCACACCTTCTCAGGCAGATGTCGACTGTCCAGAATCCCAAGAAGTCTTGGTTAGCAATGAAGCCTGCTTGGTTTGGTAAATGATGCTTCTCTGGGGCTGTGATTGCCACCTTCTGGCTCTGGGTGCCCTCGCCTGCCTGTCTCCAGTGGGGGTTGGGCCAGTTGGCAGCTGGCTAGCTCTGCTCAGTCCTTTGTTCTGTGACCAGGCCTGGCGGTGTCTCAGTTTAGGGCTTTTCATCGGGTAGCTGTCCCACGGTCTGGTTTGCTATCTCAAGTTAGTTCCCTCAGATTGCCCTTGGGGCATTCAGGCCTGGTCTTAACTCTAAGCAATGCAGCCCACGCCTCCCTGCCCAGCCCCTGTTTCCTAGTGGCGGATGCAGGTGTCTGTGATGCTTCTCAACTGGGAGTCACCATTGGGCACATAATCTGTAGGTTTTAATTATTTATTTGTTTTTCCTCCTGGTTATGTTGCCCTCTGAGGTTCCAAAGCTCGCCACAGACTTGTTGGTGAGAGTGTTTCCTGGTGTTTGGAAACTTCTCTCTTTTTTAAGACTCCCATCCTGGGACGGATCTCTGTCCCCTACCTATTTTGTGTCTCTTTTCATCTTTTATATTTTTTCTTACCTCCTTTCGAGGACAATGGGCTGCTTTTCTGGGTGCCTGATGTCCTCTGCCGGCATTCAGAATTTGTATTGTGGAATTTACTCAGCGTTCAAATGTTCTTTTGTTGGATTTGTGGGGGAGAAAGTGGTCTCCCTGTCCTATTCCTCCACCATCTTAGGACCGCCCCCTGGCTTTTAACTATTTTAAAGGGTTGTCAAAATTAAAGAATATGCAACTGACATCTTTTGTGAACTACAAAGCCTGGAATATTTAATCTCTGACTCTTTACAGAAAATTTTTCCTGACTCCTGGAGGAAAGGAAAGTAAAAGTGAAAGTCGCTCAGTCATGTCCCACTCTTTGTGACCCCATGGACTATACAGTCCATGGAATTCTCTAGGCTAGAATACGGGATCTTGCCAACCCAGGAATTGAACCAGAGTCTTCTGCATTGCAGGCAAATTCTTTACCAGCTGAGCTACTGGGGAAGCCCTGGAGTAAAGGACCGTTACCAGAAAATGCTAAAGTGTGTATATTTCTCATTAATCCAACCATAAACTCCATCTCTGGTGAGAACCATTCTTCCTAGCTCATAGATGGCCATCATCTTCTTGCTACATTCTCACATGGCAGAAGGGCAATGACTCTCTCTGGGTCTCTTTTACAAAGGCACTAATCTCATTCATGAGGGGTCCACCTTCATGAAGAACCACTTGTTAAAGGTCCCACCTCCAAATATCACATTTGGAATTAAGTTTCAACATATCAACTTTTAAAGGACACAAGTAGTAAGTTGATAGCACATTCTATGGTCTGTGTAAAAATGCCTGTGAGGAAAAACCTGTAAAAAAGCTTTCAAAATTTATTCTGAATATAAACTTCGTGCTAACTAATGTTCCGAAGTTAACACATGAATCTAGGTCTTTTGAACTCCAGAATCAAAACTTACCCACATACTATGGCATCTAAATAGACAGATGAACAAACAAACTAATGATATTTCATTTGTTTTTCAGTTATACAGAACTTAATCATAATAGTTTTATCATTATTTCTCCAGGTTCTAGAAACCTTAGGCCTATTGCAACTATCATACATGCTAAGCAGCTTTCCCTTACTAGTCCAAATAATCTTTAACACAGTGTTAGTTACTGAGGCCCAAAGCTGAGTATGAACCATTTCTAAGTGACTAGCTAGCAACTGGTGACAACCTCATTCTTCTTCAGTTTATATAAGCAGTGTGAAGGGTAGAATCAGTAGTTTTATGAGTTGGATAGCATTTCCATTTGGAAATCACTTCTTCTCCCCATGGGAGAGTGACTAGTGTGCTTTCTGTCATTAACACAGGCTGAGTGAGGCCAAGGGACAGCCTCACGAGAAACATTCAGAGAAATTAGGGTTGCCTGCAAGAAGATGAGATGTTTCTCACTTCCTGGATGAGTCTGCAGTATCATCCTGATAATGCCATGAGTCAGGAATGATGAGAGAGTTCTTGGACGAGCCTGATATGTTTTGAAAAGCATATAAAACATAAAAACATATCTGTTTCTGGTATAGGTATTTCTAAAGGGAGGAGCCCTGCTGGAGTTGCCTACATAAGCAGGACAAAAATAAATTTTGGCAAGGTATGTTTTTGAAGAATATGGGAGAAACCCTCTCAGTGATAGGGGTCGAAGAACTCAGAGGAGAACTTTAGCGCAAACAGCAAAAATTGTAGGGCTATCTAGAGAGGTGTTGAGTAAATAAGATGTCTGTCTACCTGGAGAAGCTGAAGAATGACAGAAGTGCTCCTTTCTGAGGAGTCAGTAACATTCAGTCATAGAAGTAGTTGGCATGAAAGTAAACAAGAAAGCTACACACTTCACGTGTGCAAAGATCACACAGCAGCAGAGGCACTGCACCCACCTAGCACTCGCTACTACCAAGACCAGTTTCCAAACAGCCAGCGTCATGGTTCCTGTCTGCACTGGAGCAGAAGTTGGGAAAGGTTTTTGAATTTTTGTACTGAGCCAAACAAAATTGGAATAAATGAAAATGGTCTCAAATTAATGGAATCTACTACAGGTGTTGAGAAGGGACAAAATGAGGGATAGAAAGAGCATAGTTAAGAAGCAGTGCTTGAAAAACAAAAAGTTATCTTATATTACTTAGAATTCTCCCACCATTGGCAAAAGATGGTTACGGTTCTATCTTAAAACATTTCTTGTGGCAAATAAAACATTCCGTCTTGCATTATTATTTGAGCACTTCTCTTATCCTTTATAAATGTAAGCCCTATGCTGTCAATACCTGTATTTGACCACATTTCTCTTTTTATTTTTAATATAATTAACAGACTTTGTGGTAATAGCTGTTCTCATGTAAGGGTATGATGGAGTGCACACAAGTTTTAGAACAGAAAGACAGGTCCAAACCCTGCATTTGCTATTTATTAAACATATCTAACTTATGAAATATAGTTCATATGTAATATCAGACTCATAGTATTGTGAGGTTTAAAATAAGATATTTTGTGTAAAGTGCTTAGCATAATGCCAGTGACATAGTAGATACTTATACAATATTAGTTTCCTTTTGTCCGCTCCCTTCCTCAGGAAGCATCGCTGTGAAAATAGCTAGTGGAGATGATAGAATTCCAGCTGAGCTATTTCAAGTACTAAAAGACAATGATTTTAAAGTGTTGCACTCAATATGCAAGCAAATTTGGAAAACTTAGCAGTGGTCAAAGGACTGGAAAAGTTCATTCCAATCTCAAAGAAAGATAATGTCAAAGAATGTTCAAACTACTGCACAGTTGCGTTCATCTCACATTCTAGCAAGTAATGCTCAAAATTCTCCAAGAGAGGCTTCAACAGTACATGAACCAAGAATATATAGATATTCAAGGTGGATTTAGAAAAGACAGAGGAGCAAGAGATCAAATTGCCAGCATTCACTGGATTATAGAAAAAGCAAGAAAATTCCAGAAAAACATCCAATTCTGCTTCATTGACTTTTTTAAAGCCTTTGACTGTGAGGATCACAATAAACTGTGGAAAATTATTACAGAGACAAGAATACCAGGCCACTTTATCTGCCTCCTGAGAAATCTGTATGCAGGTCAAGAAGCAACAGTTAGAACCAGACATGGAACAACACACTAGTCCCAAACTGTGAAAATAGTACATCAAGGTTATATATTGTCACCATGCTTATTTAACTTATATGCAGAGTAAATCATGCGAAATGCCAGACTGGATGAAGCACAAGCTGGAATCAAGATTGCCAGGAGAAATATCAATAACCTGATACGCAAATGACATCACCCTTATGGGAGAAAGCAGAGAGGAACTAAGGAGCTTCTTGATGAAAGTGAAAGAGAAGAGTAAGAAAGCTGGCTTAAAACTCAACATTCAGAAAACTAAGATCATGGCATCTGGTCCCATCACTTTATGGCAAATAGATGGGGAAACAATGGAAACAGTGAAATACTTTATTTTCTTGGGCTCCAAAATCACAGCAGATGGTGAGTGAAGCCACAAAATTAAAAGAAACTCACTCCTTGGAAGAAAAGCTATGCCCAACCTAGGTAGCATATTAAAAAGCAGAGACATTACTTTGCCAACAAAGTCCATCTAGCCAAAGCTATGGTTTTACCAGTAGTCATGTATGGATGTAAGTGTTGGACTATAAGGAAAGCTGAGTGCCAAAGAATTGATGCTCTCAAATTGTGGTTTTGAAGATGTCTCTTGAGAGTCCCTTGGACTGCAAGGATATCCAACCAGTCCATCCTAAAGGAAATCAGTCCTGAATATTCTTTGGAAGGATTGATGCTGAAGCTGAAACTCCAAAAATCTGACACAAAGAACTGACTCATTGGAAAGACCCTGATCCTGGGAAAGATTGACGGTGGGAGGAGAAGGGGACGACAGAGGATGAGATGGTTGGATGGCATCACTGACTCAATTGACATGAGTTTGAGCAGGCTCCGGGAGTTGGTGATGGACAGGGAAGCCTGGGGTGTTGCAGTCCATGGGGTCTCAAAGAGTCAAAGTCGACTGAGTGACTGAACTGAATTTCCTTGTGCAATGGAAAATAATTATGTAGCTGATTTATCTGTTATGGATTTCAGAGGTGGGTCACAGTAAAGTTAAAGAAGCTTCTTAACCTTCAGGACTTCACATTTAAATAGGCCCTTTAGAATATTCTTTTTTGCCCTTAATTTTGTATTTTGACAACCTAATTCTATGAATTTTAGGCCCACAAAATCTAGATTCCCCTCTGATAGTGTGTATGTTTGTGTGTGCATGTATGTGAGTGTGAATGCACTCAGTCGTTTCTGATTTTTTGCAACCCCATGTACTGTAGCCCTCCGGCCTTCTCTGTACATGGGATTCTCCAGGCAAGAATACTGGAGTGGGTTGCCATCTCCTTCTCCAGAGGATATTCCTGACCCAGGGATCAAACCTGTGTCTCCTGCATTGGCAGGCAGATTCTTTACTGCTGAGCCACCAGGGAAGCCTTGTTATTTTTCTAACAGTTTCATTAATTACAATGTTTAGTTTTCTCATTGCTTCTAGTTTAGACTAAACAAACATCTTCAATTAAAGTCTAGAGCTCATTCTAACTCAGTTCCTTCAACACCCAATCCGACATATCTGTTACTGTCTGTGAGTACCAGTCTCAAAGCACAATTTTAATTTTTTGCTTTTTCAAATTTTAAGAGTCAAATGTACAGCGGTTTACTACATATAAAATTATATTCTAATGCTTTGGAAGCCCACATAAGAGCAACCTGCTTCATCCATGACTGAAATTAAAGAACTTAAATATTCACTCTTAAACAAAAGCCTTTTTATACAACATTGTAAATCAACTATACAGCAATAAAATACATTTTAAACGTCTTTAAAATTATCTATTTGTAAAGAAAGATGGATATATGCATAGATATATGATAAAGTACAGTAAAATGTTAGTATTAAACTCTAAGAGTTGGGTATATACACATTGATTATATAAATGTTTCCAACTTTCCTTATATTTAAAAATTTTCATAATGAATTGGCAAATTTTAAAAAAATATCTTTACTAACAAGCTTAGCCATTTTTCAATAGTCTGTGTGTATGTGTGTGTGTGTAGGCATAGAGCAACCTGTGATACTCAGACAAAACATAAAGCAAGCAAACAATATAGGCAATTGCTCTATCACATTGAAATTATTCAGTTGGTGCAAAAGTAATTGGGGTTTTGCATTAACTTGGCGTTTGGTATTGGAATTTGCTCAGTCATGTCTGACTCTTTACCACCCCAGGCTCCTCTGTCCATGAGGATTCTCTAGGCAAGAATACTAGTGTGGGCTGCAATAATATGTGATTGTGTTTTACATTATTTTAATGTGGATATCTCACTTTATGTTTTTGTGCTAATGACATTACTCCTTATTTTATATTTATTTTAGATTAGGGAAATGATGTTAGACAAAAAGCAAATTTGAGCAATTGTCTTATTCAAGTTCTAAACAGGTCATAAAGCAGCAAAGACAATTCACAGCATCAACAATGCATTTGGCCTAGGAACTGCTAACAAACACACACTGCAGTGGTGGTTCAAGTTTTGCAAAGGAGATGAGAGGCTTGAAGATGAGGAGCACAGTGGCCAGCCATCAGAAGTTGACAACGACCAACTGAGAGCAATCATCAAAGCTGATCCTCTTACAGCCACATGAGAAGTAGCTGAAGAACTCGACATCAACCATTCTACAGTCATTCGGCCTTTTAAGCAAATTGAAAAGGTGAAAAAGCTCGATAAGTGGGTGCCTCATGAGCTGACTGAAAACCAAAAAAATGTCGTTTTGAAGTGTCAACTTCTCTTATTCTGTGCAACAATAACAAACCATTTCTTGATGGGATTGTGATGTGCAACAAAAAGTGGATTTTGTATGGCAACTGGTGACGACCAGCTCAGTGGTTGAAGAAACTCCAAAGCACTCCCCAAAGCCAAACTTTCAGCAAAAAAAGGTCATGGTCACTGTCTGATTGTCTACTGCCCACCTGATCCACTAGAGCTTTCTGAATCCCAGTGAAACTGTTACATCTGAGAAATACGCTCAGTAAATTGATGAGATGCACAGCAACCTGCAATGCCTGCAGCTGGCATTGGTCAACAGAAAGGGCCCGATTCTTCACAACAATGCCTAACTGCACGTTGCACAAGCAACACTTCAAATGTTGAACAGATTGGGCTATGAAGGTTTGCCTCACCCTCCATAATCACCTGAACTCTCACCAACTGACTATGACTTCTTCAAGCACCTCGACAACTTTTTGCAGGGAAAATGCTTCCACAACCAGCAGGAGGAAGAAAATGCTTTCCAAGAGTACATCAAATCCTGAGGCATGGATTTTTATGCTATAGAAATAAACATATTTCTGATTGGCAAAAATATGTTGATTGTAATGGTTCCTATTTTGATTGATAAAGATGATTTTGAGCCTAGTTATAATGATTTAAAATGGTCCAAAACCACAATTACTTTTGCACGATTATCAGCAAAATTTTAAGCATCTGTGGAGCATTAAAAAATCATATTACCTTTGAATAGATAAAATGAACAAATGCAGACCAAATTTCGGGAAATATTTTAACATATAGCATGAAATTTACATCAAACTGTAAGATATCTGGAATTTGGTTATATCTCTTCATAAAAAAGGAAAAACTCAAATAGCTGCAAAATTAAAGTGAAAGTGCGTTAGTCACTCAGTCGTGTCTAACTTTTGCAACCCTGTGGACTGGAGCCTGCCAGGATCCTCTGTCCATGGAATTCTCCAGGCAAAAATAGTGGAGTGCCAGTCAATGTTTGATGCAGGATATAGGATGCTTGGGGCTGGTGAAGGGGATGATCCAGAGAGATGATATGGGGTGGGAGGTGGGAGGGGGGTTCATGTTTGGGAACTCATGTACACCCATGGTGGATTCATGTCAATGTATGGCAAAACCAATACAGTATTGTAAAGTAAAATAAAGTAAAAATAAAAATTTTAAAAAATAATAACAAAAAACATTTTCTCTTAAAAAAAAAAAATACTGGAGTGAGTTACCATTTCCTTCTCCAGGGATCCTTCCCAGCTCAAGAATCAAACCTAGGTCTCCCACATTTCACACAGATTCTTCACGGCCTGAGCCACCAAGGAAGCCCATGTTTCATACAAAATTAAATCATATAACAAATATTGTTCACTAACTTTAACCAGATACTGTTCTAGGTCAAGGGAAAGAGTGATATCCCCTTCTCATGGAGCTTAGTGGGTTTCAATAGGGCATTTTAGAAAATAAATAACTAAGATAATTTCAGAGATGAGTACTAAGGATAATTTTTTTTTGAAGTAACAGCATAATATGATAAAGAGTAACAGGTAAGAGAAATGCAGCTTCAGAAAGTGCCGGGGCTAAGATGATAAGAGGGAAGATGGAAGCCTACTAAAATCTTCAGGAAAATAATTCCTAGAAAAGCATACAGGAAGTACTAAAATTTAAGGCTGAATGTAGCTTAATAGGTTGGAGAAATGAAAGGAAGGCCAGCATGGCAAGTATGCAATGTGCTACAGACATGGGAAGCCACCAGAGAGTTTTAAGCAGAAAAGTCACATTACTTGTTTTGATATTCTACCAAGATCACTTTGGCTATGAAGAGAAACAAAGCAACCAGTTAAACTCGAGATATAGATTATGGTGATTTAGAACTACAGAGACAAACAGTAGAAATGGAGAGAACAGGATAAGTTTGAAAGATTAAAAACATAGATAGATAAAGATAGAGACAAAAGAGAACCTGCAGGACTTGCTATGGATTGGATACAGGGGATGAGGGAAGGAGAGTAACCAAGGATGACACCTAATATTTTGGTTTGAGCAACTGTATAAATGGCAGCGTTTATTATTGAAGTGACTAAGAATAAGACAGGAGTAGTTGCGGGGTGACAGTGAAAGGTCAAGGGTCAAAATTTATTTTGGCCATGCTAAATCTAAGAAAGCTCTCCAAGAAAAGATGACATCTAGGCAGCTTAAAATATGAGTGGAATTTGGAAAGAATTCAAGTTAAAATTATAAATTAGCAAATGGCAACAATATAAATAGAATGTAGTTATAGAACTGAAGTTGGAGGAGGGCACAGCAACCCACTTCAACATTCTTGCCTGGAGAATCCTATGGACAGAGGAGACTTGCAGGCTGCACTCTATAGGATCACAAAGAATCGGACACAATTGAAGAGACTTAGCATGCATACATAGAACTGAAGAGTGAGTGTAGTTGAAGTGGGGGGAGACCCAAGATGAAGCCTTACACACTCCAAACTGTGCAAATTCGAAAGAAAAAGAAGAGCACAAAAGGAGACTGAGAGACAGTGGCCAGTGAGGTAAGGGTAAAAGCTGGATAGTGTGATGTCACAGAAAGCAAGAGGAGATGAGTTTTACAGAGGGCTTGGCCAACTCTGTAGAATAACTGAACGGTGAAAATTTGGCACCATGGAGGTTGTTGAGGACTTTGAGTGGAGGGAACACGAGGGTAAATGTGTGGGAGCTAAAGAGTTAATAATGAATACAGAGACTAATACAAACATGCAAATTTTGATATTAAGGAAAGACAGAAGCAAAGGATGAAGCGTTTAGTTTTAAAGTGGGAGATATCAGAGCATATTTGTTTGCTGCTGAGAACAACAGAGAATGAGAAATTGATGATGCAGGAGAGAGGAGCTGTTTGGGGGTCAAACTATTCTCGAACATGCAGGAAGGGATGGGATACAGGGTATAAGTGAAACAGAGGGTCTTTAATAGGAATGATGGTACTTTTATTATTCTTGGACAGAAGATAGGGAATATGTGCATACGGACAAGTGGCCTGGGTGATTAGGTGGTAAGAAGACAGAGGAGTTCCCTTCTGAATGCTTTTATTTATTGATATTAACAATAAACAGTTGTGAATGGTCAAAGTCCTAACTTTATTAGGTGAACTAGAAATGGTTACAAAACTAAATTTCAGGGTGCTATAGCCAGAGGACATGGAATTGCATTTACATTAAGTCCTACAGTGTCTATGCCTCTTTCCACTGGAAAATACTTTGTAGATCAGATCCCACTCTAGATGTCAGGCTACTCACAGGAATGAAAGGACTATAAACATCCCATCAAATGTCTCAGCAGGGAAAACTCACTAGCAGTAAAGGAAAGGTTCAGAGAAGGAGAAATCTGCAGATTCACACAAATACAGAGATAAGCCATTTCCTGGGTAATGAGAAGTTATCTTGCAGATCCAATTTAGAGTAAAACAGCCTTCTTTAGAATCAATTGAGGAAGAGTTATTATTTAAAATCTGAACTTTAAACAATTCCAGATGCTAAAGAGACCAAGACTCCTCTGTAATTAGTAATTAAGGTCCTACTACAAGAAAGAGATCATTCCAGGATAGCCAGTGAGATTATCTGAAAGTGTGACATCCAAAAGGATGCTAAGCAGTACCTGGATAAAGAATCTGAGAAATAGTTAAGGAGCAAAGAAGGAAACTATATCTTCCTCGGGGTTTCAGTACTTGTTATAAACTAATACCTGAACACTGCTTTATTCTCAATAATTTTTATTAACTTTATAAATTACAAGTTAAAGAGCCCCTTCAATTTTTCCTATTACATATATGTCCAGATGAGTAATATGTAACTGGGGCTCCCCTGGTGGTGCTAGTGGTAAAGAATCCACCTGCCAATGCAGGAGACACAGGAGATGCAGGTTCAAACCCTGGGTCAGGATGATCCCCTGAAGTAGGGCCTGGCAACCCACTCTAGTATTCCTGCCTGGAAAATTTCATGGACAGAGGAGCCTGCGGGCTACAGTCCATTGGGCCCCAAAGAGTTAGACATGACTGAGTGAGTGAGCACAGAATATGTAACTAGTGATTCTAATTCAGGTTTGGGGGCAGGATCATCAAAGTCATGTATGGAGTATTTCTTATGAAATGGTGCTATAATGATGTTTACTCTTGTATGCTACACATTGCACACATATCAGCAATTTCAAGCTTCTTTATGGATAAATTTTCACATCTGAGAAAGGAAAGAGTTAGAGTAAGTAAACTTTATGATCTACATCAGGTCTAACAATCTATCATTCTAAGCACTGAAAAGCAATTTACAATATTTATAAACAACGGTTACCTTACAGCCCCCATGATCTTCAGGGATTTGCAATCACCAGTAATTAATCTTAATTCTTAATCCAATCAATTCTACTAAAATTATCATTGTAGGTGATCTTTGGTAATGTAAAGGCATAAATGAAGGTGGAGCTAAATTTGTCTTTTTTTTTTTTTAATAAGAACTGCAAATATTTATTCTTCCAGATATCCCTAACACTCCTCTTAGATAAGACAGGATGAACTGATAATAGAAAAATGAAGGCCAAATATTAATTCCTTGGTTCTTTATCCAGAAATGTTCTTTACATGACTTTCTATATGATGATTCGACTAAGTCTAGCCTGCACAACAAGAACCCATGCTGGGGAGCCAGAACTGCTTTGGGAGTTGAGCAAGGTAGCCTCTTAAAATCCATTAGTCTGCAGATGTGATTTTTTGCAAGAAAAAGAAAATACTGAAGTGGCAAAATTGTTATACTCAAACAAAAACTGAGCATCTTTTAAATTAACTGCCATGGCACTAAAACAGGCACACAGAATGGGATCATAAAATCTTTTATCAGCTGGTACTTATTACTTCTCACACAAAATATATGTCATGTATGGTATAGGCATATCAGTTCAGTTCAGTTCAGCTGCTCAGTCGTGTCCAACTCTTTGTGACCCCGTGAATCGCAGCACTCCAGGCCTCCCTGTCCATTACCAACTCCTGAGTTCACTCAGACTCGCGTCTATCCAGTCAGTGATGCCATCCAGCCTTCTCATCCTCTGTCATCCCCTTCTCCTCCTGCCTCCAAACCCTCCCAGCATCAGAGTCTTTTCCAATGAGTCAACTCTTCACATGAGGTGGCCAAAGTACTGGAGTTTCAGCTTTAGCATCATTCCCTCCAAAGAAATCCAAGAGCTGATCTCCTTCAGAATGCACTGGTTGGATCTCCTTGCTGTCTAAGGGACTCTCAAGTGTCTTCTCCAACACCACAGTTCAAAAACATCATTTCTATGGCGCTCAGCTTTCTTCACAGTCCAACTCTCACATCCATACATGACCACTGGAAAAAACAGCCTTGACTAGATGGACTTTTTTTGGGAAAGTAATGTCTCTGCTTTTGAATATGCTATCTTAGTTGGTCATAACTTATCTTCCAAGGAGTAAGTGTCTTTTAATTTCATGGCTGTAGTCACCATCTGCAGTGATTTTGGAGCCCCCCCCCCAAATAAAGTCTGACACTGTTTCCACTGTTTCCCCATCTATTTCCCATGAAGTGATGGGACCAGGTGCCATGATCTTAGTTTTCTGAATGTTTAGATTTAAGCCAACTTTTTCCACTCTCCTCTTTCACTTTCATCAAGAGTCTTTTGAGTTCCTCTTCACTTTCTTCCATAAGGGTGGTGTCATCTGCATATCTGAGGTTCTCCCGGCTATCTTGATTCCAGCTTGTGCTTCTTCCAGCCCAGCGTTTCTCATGATGTACTCTGCATAGAAGTTAAATAAGCAGGGTGACAATATACAGCCTTGATGTACTCCTTTTCCTATTTGGAACCAGTCTGTTGTTCCATGTCCAGTTCTAACTGTTGCTTTCTGACCTGCATACAGATTTCTCAAGAGGCAGGTCAGGTGATCTGGTATTCCCATCTCTTTCAGAATTTTCCACAGTTTATTGTGATCTACACAGTCCAAAGCTTTGACATAGTCAATAAAGCAGAAATAGATGTTTTTCTGGAACTCTCTTGCTTTTTCCATGATCCAGGGGATGCTGGCAATTTGATCTCTGGTTCCTCTGCCTTTTCTAAAACCAGCTTGAACATCTGGAAGTTCACAGTTCATGTATTGCTGAAGCCTTGCTTGGAGAATTTGAGCATTACTTTACTAGCATGTGAGATGAGTGCTACCATAATAAAAAGCACATGTGCATTTGAATCCTATTTAGTCATTTGCTAGCTGGCAGTCATTGTGCAAACTACTGAGATTCAATGTCATTACCTGCAAAAATAAGATTTCATTACAAGGTTAAATGAGATTTAATATACAAAGCTCTTAACACAGTGCCTGCGATTGAGTAACAATCAATAGTTTTTTACCACCATTTCAGTATATCACCTGCTTAAGTATAGATCCATAATGGTATGCTAACAGCTTCTTATCTCTCTGGCTAACTATGGTATATGTATATATGTGAGCCTGCCTGTTCATGTGTACATGTATACACACATAGGAAAGGTCCATTGATATACAGAGTATTTTTTAACACATCATTTAGAGGAACAACATTGTCTGAGTTAAAATAATAAAGAGACTGTAGATGGGAACACTGACACAAGACAGGAAAGCAGTTATTAGCCTCCACATGAGGATTCAAATGGATACTCTGGCTCCTACACCTAAAGAGACTACCTCAGAATGATATAACTTATACAGTGAAATCTTGGTTGGCTTCATAAAATCCATCATTTCCTTCTGGCTTTGATAATTACATTAAACTGCAACCAGGTAAGGCCTTATCATTTCTTATTTTACACTGCCCCCTAAAGTCAAGAATTACTATAACATATATACATATATAAATATTTGCTCTGAAATATGGGGTTTATTCAAGGGTGAGAATGCAAGTTGGTAACTCTACATTTTACCCTTTGGTCAGAGAGATATATAGATCACATGCCTAACTTATAGGTGTTGAATACAATAAATATGGGACAGCTGCAACTGAAATGAGAAATAAGGAAAAATCCTGAATTCCTGTATGGTGCTAATTTAACACTCTTTACCAAACGGTGTCTTAAATTTTGCACAAGCTCTTCAACTTGTGATCACCTTGGTGTAAAGTAATAATGCAGCCTTTAACTTATAATAACACAGAAAGAGAAGTGGATTATCTTTAACAAAATTTGAAAGAAATTTATAATGTGAAAACCACTTAAAAATAGGCAAGGTCCACTCCATATTATTGGCATTAAGCAAAGAAAGAATACAGATTATGAGCAGTTAGACTTAAGTAGTAAATTGACAATCAACTGCATATAAGCAAGCCTTCAATTTTTTTTTGGGGGGGGGTAAAAAATATAATTTACTACTCTACAATAAAACGTTCATCTGAAAGATATTTCTTTGAAATATTCCCTTTAACAGTCTCTTAATTATATCCTCATTGCTAATCATTTCATTTGAAACTCTTCTGAGACTTCTAACTTTTCACTCACTTTAGTATTTTTCCAGAGTAGAAGGGTTCTCAAGTAAATGGATTCTAATTATGTTTAGATAAAATGTGTGTACAATTATTAATTATAATCATTGCTATTATACCAAAGGATTAATCTTGTTCCTATTAGCTTTCTTTAAATGAGTCTGTCAGAATACTCATTAGTGTAAGAACTCATTTTAGGTCTATTCTTCTTAATCAAGTAGTGAGAAAGTAAGAACCTATAAATATCTTCTAAGGTTCTCTGCTTCACTGTTAACAATGTGTAATGTTAGAAAGTGAGATAACTTTTCAGATCAAATATTTTGACTCAAGTTTTTTGTTTTCTTTAAATTTACATTCCTCTAAAACTCAATGAAAAACACACCAAGAGGTTCAGCAAATATTTTGCTAGTCACTAGGCTCACAGAAATAACGCACAGACTCTGTTTCCAAGAAACTAAAAACATTCTAGGGAAAAAAAAAAAAATGTTTAATTCCTCCCCTGACCGCTTCCCCTGCCACAAACAAAGAGTATAATATATTCAATGGTAGAATTATGCATAACATAAACAGCCTAGAGGAAATGGGTGTCACCTTTGTTGTTAGGGTGAGATATCACAGAAATCACCTGACTTTGGACTGAAGTGGAGGTCTCTGTGACAAGGTGGAGATAACTGTTGGAGGGAAAAAGTTCAGTTCAGTCACTCAGTTGTGTCCGACTCTGTGACCCCACGAACCGCAGCAGGCCAGGCCTCCCTATCCGTCACCAACTCCTGGAGTCCACCCAAACCCATGTCCATTGAGTCAGTGATGCCACCCAACCATTTCATCCTCTGTTGTCCCCTTCTCCTACTGCCCTCAATCTTTCCCAGCATCAGGGTCTTTTCAAATGAGTCAGCACTTCGATCAGGTGGCCAAAGTATTGGAGTTTCATCTTCAACATCAGTCCTTCCAATAAACACCCAAGACTGATCTCCTTTAGGATGGACTGGTTGGATCCCCTTGCAGTCCAAGGGACTCTCAAGAGTCTTCTCCAACACCACAGTTCAAAAGTATCAGTTCTTCTGTGCTCAGCTTTCTTTATAGTCCAACTCTCACATCCATACATGACCAGTGGAAAAATCATAGCTTTGACTAGATGGACCTTTGTTGGCAAAGTAATATCTCTGCTTTTAAATATGCTATCTAAGTTGGTCATGGCTGCAATCACCATCTGTAGTGATTTTGGAGCCTCCAAAACTAAAGTCAGCCACTGTTTCCCCATCTATTTGCCATGAAGTGATGGGGCCAGATGCCATTCCCCTTAAAGAGAAACCAAAGTCAAAAATACTTAAAACATAGCCAGATAAGACTAATCAATAACATCAACCATTTGAACATGAAATTACTGCAGATGAAATTAGCTGTTGAGTGCAGGTGGCTCAGACGGTAAAGCGTCTGTCTACAATGCGGGAGACCCAGGTTCGATCCCTGGGTTGGGAAGATCCCTTGGATAAGGAAATGACAATCCACTCCAGGACTATTTCCTGGAAAATCCCATGGACAGAGGAGCCTGGTAGGCTACAGCCCATGGGGTCGCAAAGAGTCGGACACGACTGAGCGACTTCATTTCACTTCACAGTCATTCTAGTGGCCCTCATGCTACATTTACATGCTTGTTGCTGTAAATAAATTTTATTGGAACACAGTCATGCCCATTCATGTATGTAAGATGTCTGGCTCCTCTTGAATTACTATGGCAGGGTACAGTACTTGTAACTGAGTCTGGTCCACAAATCCTACAATATGTATTGCCTGGTCTTTTGCAGAAAAAGTTTGCTAATCCTTGATTTAGAGAAGGATTTTAAAGCAAGTATTTTTATGGTGATCAAAAAGACAAAGCAATTATATCCAGGAAAAAAAAAAGAAAAAAAAATTACTAAGAATGGGATAAGTGAAATAAGAGTAGATGGATATGAAAAAGCAAAACTTTAAAAATCTTGTAAAATAGAAAAATGGGCAAAGGACAGGAATAGAGGACACACAAGTGGTGAAACTCAAATGGTCAATAAATATAAAATATATGTTAAACCTCATAAGTAATAATGAAAATGTAAAGTCAAATGAGATATTGCATACCTGTCAAAACAGTAAACAAATAAAATTTGAAAGCTACTCACTGTTCTTGAGGGGGTGGAGAAAGAGACAAGAAAACAGTTTATTTGCAGAGGAAACTAGCACTGTGCCTAGTAAAGGTGAGAATGTACACACTCTGTAATCCAGCGATTCAACTTCTATATATTCAGAGAAACCTGCTCATTATTTATAGGAGAACTGTTTTAATAGTAAAATATTGTAAATATACAAAAGTTTATCTCAGTGAGCTCTACCCATCCCCAAATTAGTGGTTTAAAAGAATTCTCATTGATTCCTGCTCACATATCTGTAGGTTGCCTAAGGTGGCTCTAGTGATCTCAGCTAGCCTGATCTGGTCTTGGTTTCAGGCCACAAATTTGGTTTAGATTTGCTCTATGTGCCTATCTTTGAACCAGTAGAATAGCTGGGGATTTTTTTCTGATATATTGGTGGCAGAAGTGCAAGAGGGCAGATCCAAACATAGAAACACATTTCGAGACTCCTCTTGTGTTATGCCTGCTAATATTCCTTTAGTCAAACCTAACATGAACTGAGTGTCCTTTAGTCAAACCTAAAGGACACTTTGTCCTTTGTCCTTTAGTCAAACCTAACATGAACTGAGTCATGGCCAAACCTAACATGAACTGAGTGTGAAAATATGTTCCACCTCTAATGAAAGAAACTGAAGAGTCACACTGAAAAGATTGTGGATGGAGGCAGGGGTAAAGAACTTGAGGCAACAACACAATCTACAGCAGGTTCATAAACAGAAGAATAGGTACCATATATGTTCTCTGGAGTAATTAAAAATTAACAACCTCCAACTCTATATATCAATAAGGCTACATCTAAAAATGTTATATTAAGAGTAAAAAACAATAAAAAAGTCTGTAAAATAATTCTATGCATTCTTTGTGCATATATATATATATATGTATATATATAACTTGTAGAAACATCCATAGAATTAATAAACACTGAATTCAAGATAGTGGTTACCTTTGGGCAAACAAAAGAGGAGGAAATGGGAGGAGAACTTGAGTTATATTCTGTAATTTTTTTTTCATAAAAATATATCTGAAGCAAATTGTAAAATATTAAAGATTTGTTAAAGATAACACATGAAAAGCAGTATAATGTAACTAGTCAAGAGAGAGGCTACCTACCAGCTGTGTGATCCTGGATAAATTACATATTTATTTACATATTTATCCCTCTGAGACTTTTTTATCTACAAAATAGTAATAATATAGTAACAATCTATCTCATAGCACTGTTTTATACATTAAATGAGTTGTTACATGCAAAGCACATAAAACAGTGCCTAACACAAAGTCAACACAGGAATATTAACTAATAATATTCTCCTCTATAATTTTTTTACATCTTTGTTGTATTTCATAATTAAAAATAAATAATATGTATTTAAAAATAGAGGAGGGAGATAGCAGAATTAGGGTAAGAGTTTACAGGTTTAGGTCATATAGCTCAAATCTGACACTGGAGGGATACTTCTATTCTATTTGATTCAATCCAAAGTGAGACTTCCCAGGAAATAAATAAAACATATTTTAAGTGGCAATGAATTAACTTTTTTTCAGAGTCCACAACTCTTCACCTAGATATGACCAGTAGGAGAAAAGCCAGTAAACCAGATTGGTAGCTCTGGCATATCCACTGATGGCCAATCACCATGCTGCAAAGTGCTGGCCTAAGTATCTCATACTAGACCACAATGCATATATCCCCAGACTTCTAATTAGACCTTAGAACTAAAGTCAGTTAATGCCACTAGGACTCATGACTATTTATCTTTGGCCATCTCCTTACTGATCCTTATAATACTAATTTTTATTTATCAAATACTATGTGCTAAGCAGTAAACATACTTTACTTACTCTTTACAATAAACCTATGAGCTGCATATATTATAACTCCATTTTACAAACAAGGAACTCAAATCAATAACTTGTTTACAATTACAGGGCTTTTAACTGATGGAGCTAGGATTTAAGCCAGGCCATTGAGATAACAGAGTCCATATGCATCCTTATTACCATATGCATCCTTATTACTCTTCTCTCCTTCCTCAAAAAAAAAAAAAAATCTTTCCACCAAGACCTCCATGAGTTTCATTCAGCAGTACTCTCCTACATCCCTTACATACTCAAGTTCTTCACTGAAGTCAACTGAAACCTGACTTTCTTTGGAGGACACCATTCATTTGAAGCTTTATTAATCACAGCCAAATCATTATCCAACATTGCACATATTTTTATACTCACATTTTTAAAAGCTTTTCTTCTTCAAAACTCATGCCATCTCAATGAATCATACTTTAACCCCACTCATTACTGTCATCTATAGGCTTCCTCCTGAGGCACTAACTAATATTCACCAGTCATTTTGGAATCAGGATTACAATATGTGCAATCTGACTCATCCATCATTTTAGGACAATTCAAGGCTTGTGTGGACTTACCATTCAGCCACTGAGCTTCTTAGTTCCTTCATCTTTTAAATTTCATTGACATTTACTGCTATACATCCACAGCCATCTGTATCTAGGACTTCACTCAGAAACACTGAAACGGACTCATCTGCTGAAAAGAATAAAAAAAAAAATCACTAAGGCTCCTCACAGTTTTTATACATGCAACCCACTCCAGCCATTTCTCTTCTTCAGCTTCACTGAAACCATTACTGTCTCCCTTGTCACCATATTGGCCTCTCCTGTTTCGACAATATACCTGGCACCCAAGGTTTATCACCTGGATTCCGCTTTCATTTTAACTCCTATCCATTGTCATACTCTGTAACACATCTACCCTGCACTGGTGCTAGATTATGCCTCAGCCATTCATGAACACAGGCAGCTGTACACAAGTGGAGATAACCAATGATAATAATTTTCAGCATTAACAAAAGCCTGCATGTGAGTACCCCTCCTTTGCAGCATTCTCTAAATATTCACAAATCTCACACTCCATACTTATTTTAAGTTGTTGAATTTTTTTCTTAGTTCATCATCAAGAAACATGAAACTATCCAACCTGTTCTCACTTAACTTCCTGTGCACTATTCCATTACCTGGACACATCTCCAATAATCAGAAGTGAATCTGACTGTCATCATTCTTCCAGTCTCAGAGGATGCCGTATCTTTGCTCTTCTCAGAACCAGCGCTTCCTCTCTGCTTTCAATAGCAGGCCCTTCAGCAGGACAAGGACTAGGATAAGGCAAGAGAGATGCCCAGGGCACAAGACTTAAGCAGCATTCACTTTCAGATGCAAACCGTTTATTTGAGTGGCACCGAGAATGAGTGTGTCCTTCAATGCTTTGCCCTGGACCCTTCACTGGTTTCATGCTAATCTAGTCCCTGTCCACCTCCCTCCTCCAGAACCTTGATTCATCATTCATCCCACTTCTATTAACTTCAACCTCTCCCTTCTACATAGTATTTTCCACTCACCCTGCAAAATTTTCAAGTTTTGTTCTGTTTCTTAACATGTTTGCAAACAACTCCAAAGGCTTCTACTCCCTGAGACCATAAGTGGTCTATAACCATTTTTAACTAGGCAAGTAAATATGACTAATTCTGGTATTCAATAACAGGAAGTGAATTTGACTCACACATATGCAACATTCTCCAGTAACAACTTTGTCATTAATAAATGAAACTTTTGTGTTATTCTTACTGTATTTTCTCCTGAACTTACTCAAAACTTAGAAAGTGAAAAGGGCTACTATTTATTGGGTTCTTCTCAAATATTCCAATGACTACATTCCCTCTTAAATAGGCTATTTTTTCTGCCAGGAATCAGTCTATGGCCCAACCTAAACTAATGAACTCCTATTCATCCTTTAGATATCAGTTACTTTATGAGGGAAATGTTTCCCCAACCTAACTTAAAACTAGAACAAATATGCCTATCACAAGCTCTCCAAGTGTTAGGTATCTCTCCTTTTCCATCAATTACCATGGTTGTAATTTTATATTCATTGGAGTGATTATTGGATTGTTTGTCTCTTGTGATAGAATGTAAGTGCTTAAAGGCTAGAACAATCCAACATTTGCTCACCATATATCTTAAGTGCTTAGAACTGTAGGGTTTCGATGCACATTTGCTGAATGAATGATGACGTTCAGATCTTACCTTCTCCAGGAAGCTTTCCCTAACCAGCCTAGGTTGAGTGTCTTAGGCATCTGTTTTCCCACAGAGACAGTGTGACTTACTTTCATTTCCCTGAACACAATTCTGGAAGATGGATCATAAAGGATCCTGCTGTGATTTATGTTGGAGAGTGTTTTGCCTGTCTTCCTCTAGGAGTTTTATAGTTTCTGGCCTTACGTTTAGACCTTTAATCCATTTTGAGTTTTTTCTGTGTATGGGGTTAGGAAGTGTTCTAGTTTCATTGTTTTACAAGTGGTTGACCAGTTTTCCCAGCACCACTTGTTAAAGAGATTGTCTTTTCTCCATTGTATATTCTTGCCTCCGTTGTTGAAGATAAGGTGACCATAGGTGCGTGGATTTATCTCTGGGCTTTCTATTTTGTGCCATTGATCTATATTTCTGTCTTTGTGCCAGTACCATACTGTCTTGATGACTGTGGCTTTGTAGTAGAGCCTAAAGTCAGGCAGGTTGATTCCTCCAATTCCATTCTTCTTTCTCAAGATTGCTTTGGCTATTCGAGATTTTCTGTATTTCCATACAAGTTGTGAAATTATTTGATCTAGTTCTGTGAAAAATACCGTTGGTAGCTTGATAGGGATTGCTTTCAGTCGTATACTCATTTTCACTGTCTTGATTCTTCTGATCCATGAACACAGTATAATTCTCCATCTATTTGTGTCATCTTTGAGTTCTTTCATCAGTGTTTTATAGTTTCCTATATATAGGTCTTTTGTTCCTTTAGGTAAATACATTCCAAAGTATTTAATTTTTTTGTTGTTGTTGCAATGGTGAATGGAATTGTTTCCTTAATTTATCTTTCTGTTTTCTCATTGTTAGTACATAGGAATGCAAGGGATTTCTGTGTGTTGATTTTATATCCTGCAACTTTACTATATTCTTTGATTAACTCTAGCAATTTCCTGGTGGAGTATTTAGGGTTTTCTATGAAGGGGATCATGTCATCTGTAAACAGTGAGAGTTTTACTTCCTATTTTCCAATATGGATTCCTTTATTTCTTTTTATGCTCTGATTGCTGTGGCCAAAACTTCCAAAACTACGTTGAATAGTAGTGGTGAGAGTGGGCATCATTGTCTTGTTCCTAACTTTGGGGGAAATGCTTTCAATTTTTCACCATTGAGGATAATATTTGCTGCGGGTTTGTCATATATAGCCTTTATTATGTTGAGGTATGTTGCTTCTATTCCTGCTTTCTAGAGGATTTTTATCGTAAACGGATGTTGAATTTTGTCAAAGGCTTTCTCTGCATCTATTGAGATAATCATATGGCTTTTATTTTTCAATTTGTTCATGTGGTGTACTACATTGATTAAATTTCAAATATTGAAGAATCCTTGCATCCCTGGGATAAAGTCCACTTGGTAATGATGTACAATCTATAAATATGTTGTTGAACTCTGTTTCGTAGAATTTTGTTAAGGATTTTTGCATCTATGTTCAAAAGTTATATTGCCCTGTAGTTTGCTTTTTTTGTGGCATCTTTGTCAGGTTTTGGTATTAGGGTGATGGTTTCCTCAGAGAATGAGTTTGGAAGTTTACCTTCCTCGGCAATTTTCTGGGAGAGTTAGAGTAGGATAGGTGTTAGTTCTTCTCTAAATTTTTGGTAGAACTCAGCTGTGAAGCCATCTGGTCCTGGGCTTTTCTTTGCTGGAAGATTTCTGATTACAGTTTCCATTTCCGTGCTTGTGATGGGTCTGTTAAAATTTTCTATTTCTTTCTGGTTCAGTTTTGGAAAGTTTTACTTTTCTAAGAATGTGTTCATTTCTTCCTAGTTGTCCATTTTATTGTCATATAGTTCCTTATAGTAGTCTCTTACGATCCTTTGTATTTCTGTGTTGTCTTTTGTGATCCCTCCATTTTAATTTTTAATTTTGTTGATTTGATTTTTCTCCCTTTCTTTCTTGATGAATCTGGTTTGTTGATTTTATTTAACTTCTCAAAGAACCAGCTTTTGATTTGAGGATTTTTGCTATGATCTCTTTTGTTTCTTTTACATTTATTTCTGCTGTAATTTTTAAGATTTACTTCCTTCCACTAACTCAGGGGTTCTTATTTCTTTTCTAGATGCTTTAATATAGAGTTAGGTTATTTATTTAACTTTTTTTTTTCTTGTTTCTTGAGGTATGACTGTATTGCTATGAACCTTCCCCTTAGCACTGCTTTTACTGAATCCCATAGGTTTTTTTTTTTGTGTGTGTGTGTGTGCTTTCATTTTCATTCATTTCTATGCACATTTTGATTTATTTTCTGGTTTCTTCTGTGATTTGTTGGTTATTCAGCAGCATGTTGTTCAGCCCCCATAAGTTGGACTTTTTAATAGGTTCTTTCCTATAATCGAGATCTAATCTTACTGCATTGTGTTCAGAAAAGATGCTTGGAATGATTTCAATTGTTTTGAATTTACCAAGGCTGATTTATAGCCCAGGATGTGGTCTATCCTGGAGAAGGTTCCATGTGCACTTGAGAAAAAGGTGAAATTCATTGTTTTGGGGTGAGATGTCCTATAAATATCAATTAGGTCTAACTGGTATTATTTAAAGTTTGTGTTCCCTTGCTAATTTTCTGTTTAGTTGATCTATCCATAGTTATGAGTGGGGTATTAAAGTCTCCCACTATTATTGTGTTATTGTTAACTTCCCCTTTCATACTTGTTAGCATTTGTCTTGCATATTGTGGTGCCCCTATGTTGGGTGCATATATATTTATAATTGTTTTATTGTCTTCTTGGATTGATCATTATGTAGTGTCCTTCTTTGTCTCTTTTCACAGTCTTTTTTTTTAAGTCTATTTTATCTGATATGAGTATTTCTACTCCTGCTTTCTTTTGGTCTCTATTTGGATGGAAAATTTTCCAGTCCTTCACTTTCAGTCTGTATGTGTCCTTTTTTTTGAGGTGGGTCTCTTGTAGACATCATATATAGGGATCTTGTTTTTGTGTCCATTCAGCCAGTCTTTGCCTTTTGGTTGGGGCATTCAACCCATTTACATTTAAGGTAATTATTGATAAGTATGATCCCGTTGCAATTTACTTTATTGTTTTGGGTTCATGTTTATACACCCTTTCTGTGATTCCTGTCTAGAGAATATCCTTTAGCATTTGTTGGAGAGCTGGTTTGGTGGTGCTGAATTCTCTCAGCTTTTGCTTGTCTGTAAAGCTTTTGATTTCTCCTTCATATTTGAATGAGATCCTTGCTGGGTACAGTAGTCTGGGTTATTTTCTTTCATCACTATAAGTATGTCTTGCCATTCCCTCTGGCCTGTAGTGTTTCTATTGAAAGTTCAGCTGTTATCCTTAAGGGAATCCCCTTGTGTGTTATTTGTTGTTTTTCCCTTGCTACTTTTAATATGTGTTCCTGTGTTTGACCTTTGTTAGTTTGATTCATATGTGTCTTGTTGTGTTTCTCTTTGGATTTATCCTGTTTGGGACTCTCTGGGTTTCTTGGACTTAGATGACTATTTTCTTCCCCATTTAAGGGACGTTTTCACCTAGTATCTCCTCAAGTGTTTTCTCATGTTCTTTATTTTTGTCTTCTTCTTATTGGACTCCTATTATTCGAATGTTGGGGTGTTTAACATTGTCCCAGAGGTCTCTGAGGTTGTCCTCATTTCTTTTCATTCTTTTTTTTTCTTTTTTCTGCTGTTTCATTTATTTTCACCATTCTATCTTCCACCTCACTTATCCCATCTTCTGCCTCACTCTACTGTTGGTTCCCTCCAGAATGTTTTTTATCTCATTTTTGCATTATTCATTATTGATTCTTTTTTATTTCTTCTAGGTCCTTGTTAAACATTTCTTGCATCTTCTCAATTCCTGTCTCCAGGCTATTTGTCTGTAACTCCATTTTGTTTTCAAAATTTTAGATCATTTGCACCATCATTATTTTGAATTTTTGTCAGGTAAATTCCCTATCTCTTCCTCTTTGGTTTGGTTTGGTGGGCATTTATCCTGTTCCTTTACCTTCTGGGTATTTCTCTGCCTTTTCATCTTGTTTATATTGCTGTGTTTGGGGTGGCCTTTCCATATTCTGTCAGTTTTTGTTTCCCCTTTACTGTGGAGTTTCCTCGTTGCTGTGGGTGGGGTTGAACGTGTGGCTTGTCAAGGGTTTCTGGTTAGGAAAGCTTGTGTCATTGTTCTGGTGGGTGGAGCTCGATTTCTTCTCTCTAGAGTCAACAAAGTGTCCAGTAATGAGTTTTGAAATGTCAGTGGGTTTGGTGTGACTTGGGGCAGCCTGTATATTGAAGCTCAGGGCTATGTTCCTGTGTTGCTGGAGAATTTATCTGGTATGTCTTTCTCTGGAACTTCTTGGCCCTCAGGTGGTGCTTGGTTTCAGTGTAGGTATGGAGGCATTTGATAAGGTCCTATTAATTAATGTTCCCTGGAGTCAGGAGTTCTCTGGTGTTCTCAGGATTTGGACTTAAGCCTACTGCCTCTGGTTTTCAGTCGTATTCTTACAGTAGCCTCAAGACTTCTCCATCTATACTGCACCAATGATAAAACATCTAGGTTAATGATGAAACGTTTCTCCACATTGAGGGACACCCAGAGAGGTACACAGAGTTACGTGGAGGAGAGAAGAGGGAGGAGGGAGATAGAGGTGACCAGGAGGAGAAGAGGGGGAATCAAAAGAGGAGAGAGCAAGCTAGCCAGTAATCACTTTCCTATGTGCTCTCCATAGTCTGGACCCCTCAGAGATCTTCATCGAGTTACAGAGAAGAGAAGAGGGAGGAAGGAGACAGAGGTGGCCAGGAGGATAAAAGAATCAAAAGGAGAGAGACAGATCCAGCCAGTAATCAGTTCCATAATTGTTCTCCACAGCCCGGAACACACAAAGAGATTCACAGAGTTGGGTAGAGAAGAGAAGGGAGAGGGAGGAGATCGAAGCAACCTGGTGGAGAAAAAGGAGAGTCCAAAGGGGGAGAGAGCAATCCAGGCAGTAATCTCACTCCCAAGTAAAAATGGTTACTGAAGACTGGGTTCTTAAAGGTCCAAAATTGAAAACAAATACCAAAAAGCAAAGATTAAAAATCTAGAGTAGAAGTTAGATTCTCAAAAATACAATATTAAAGAAAAAAACAAAGTCAGAAAAATTGTTATATATATATATATATATATATATATGAAGTTTGCTTTAAAAATGGGGTCTTTTTTTCAAAGTGATAGTAGGTTATAAAAATGAAAATTAAAGGAGTAATAGAAGACTAAAATATTTTTTAAAAATTAAAAAAAAAGTAAAAGTATATCTAGGACTTTCTGTGATGTTGTTGATAGTGTGAGGTCAGTTCATTTTCAGATAGTCCCTTGATCTGGCTTACATTTCTCAAGATCTATAGGCCCATTCCTATGTAGCTGGTGCTAACTGCAGGGTTTTGATCAATTGCAACTGTCGCTTCCAAAGCAGTTCCCTCTGTTTATTTTAGCTTCTGTTTACTGGACTCTTCAGTGTCTAATTTCCACCCTGACACAAGGGGGTGGTGGTGGTCACTTTTTTTAGGCTCACTTGTTCAGTCGTGCTGTGGGGAGGGAGGAACAGTGCAAACAAATATCACTGGCATCTGTGGGGAGTGTCCCCAGTGTCTCGGCCACACTGGGTTTACCCCCGCTCATGGCGTGTGTGCTTTCCCAGTCTACACTGCTCAGGCTCTAGGTTGCTCTGCTGGGAACTGTCTGATGCCAGCCATGTGTTGAGTGCACTTCCTAGGTCTACGCGGCTCATGTTTAGGTTCTCGGGTACTCCACAAAGGTGCAGACTTGATTGGACCTGCGTTTTGTGCCCTTCCCCAGTCTGAGCAGCTCAGGTGAACATGTGCTTGGCAAGCTGCGACTTATCACCTCCCCCATCCAAGGCACTAGGTTTTCTGGGTGTACAATAGGTGTGCCTTTTCAGGTGTGCCGTGTGTCTCCTCTGGGGAGCTGACCTCTGGCTGCAACACTCCTGGTGGATGTTGACCATCCAGAATCCCAAGGAGTCTTGGTTAGCAACAAAGCCTGCTTGCAGATTGGTAAATGATGATTCTCTGGGGCCGTGATTGTCCCTTTCTGGCTCTGGCTGCCCTCGCCTGCCTGTCTCCAGTGGGGAATGGGCCGGTCCGCAGCTGGCTAGTTCTGCTCAGTCCTTCGTTCTATGAGCAGACTTGGCAGTGTTTTAGGTTAAGGTTTTTCACAGGATAGCTATCCCACAGTCTGGGTTGCTATTTCTAGTTAGTTCCCCCAGAGTGCACTTGGGGAATTCAGGCCCAGTCCTTACCCTAAACAATGCAGCCTGCACCTCCCTGTCCAGTCCCCACTTGCTAGTGGCGGATACAAGTGTCTGTGCTGCTTCTCTGCTGGGAGTTGCCTTAGGCACATAATCTGTGTGTTTTAATTATTGATTTATTTTTCCTCCTGGTTATGTTGTCTTCTGAGGTTCCAAGGTTCACCACAGATTCCCTGGTGAGAGCATTTCCTGGTGTTTGGAAACTTCTCTCTTTTTTAACACTCCCTTCCTGGCATGGATCTCCGTCCCTCCCTCTTTTGTCTTTTTATCTTTTATATCTTATCCTATCTCCTTTCAAAGACAATGGGCTGCCTTTCTGGGTGCCTAATGTCCTCTGGCAGCATTCAGAATTTGTTTTGTGAATTTGCTCAGAGTTCAAATGTTCTTCGATGAATTTGTGGGGAAGAAACTGGTCACCCAGTCCTATTCCTCTGCCATCTTAGGACCGCCCCCAATATGATACTCTTAAAATCCATGTTTATATATTTCTGAGAAGTCGGGTTATAGATGATTTTAACTTTCTTTTGTGCTTTTGTGTGCTTTTAAAATTATTTTACTAAAAGGTCAAGATTGCTTTGAAAACAGTAAAATATTTGGCATACATGTAAAAAAAAAAGTTATTTGCCTCTTTCCTTGTTTTTACTCCCCTTATGTGTTCATTCATACCTCCCTGCCTTTGCTCTCACTATTCCCCCTTTAGAAAAGTACTGTCCTCTCTTCATTTTATCTATTCACATTCCACCTTCAGTACCTTTATTGAAAACTTTCTCTCCCCTGTAGCAAATTGAATCTGCTCACAGATGTTTATCCCCGGAAATAGAGTACAGATGGCAAAGGCTTAAAGCTTAAAGGTAGCACCACAGATTCCTTGCTTTGAACACTGGCTTTAGCTTTTATCAATAGTGTGAACTTGCACATGTTAATTAACAATTTTAAGCATCATTCCCTCCAGTTGTTAAATGGATGATAATAGTAACTATTTCATACAGTTGCTATGTGTGCTGCATGCTCAATCGTGTCTTGACTCTTTGTGACCCCATGGACTGTAGCCCACCATGCTCCTCTGTCCACGGTATTCTCCAGGTAATACTACTGAAGTAGACTGCCATTTCCTCCTCCAGGGGATCTTCCTAACTCAAGGATGAAATCTGAGTCTCCTGCATTGACAGGCAGATTCTTTACCACTGAACCACATTTGCTATAGGAGGATTAAAAGCTGAAATAAATATACCACAGAACCTGGCACATAACAAGCACTCAGTGTTACTGCATTCTGCTTGAGTAAATTTTATAATCCTCTTTCATCTCAGCTATGCCCAGCAAAATACACCTAAGGCAATTTTTCCTTTTTGATTAATTTATCTATTAGAATCCATCTTTCAGTCTAATTAAAACAATATTCAGTGTGAAGAAATCTGTGAAATAATGGGCCTCACACCTCAACTAAAAAACCACTGAATTCCACATAAACAGGCAATCTGTCATGTTTCCCTGCATTTATAGAGTTATCAACCAAGTTGGTCATTTTGAAATTTCTCAAAAATTTCCTTTAAGAGCAATATTTTATTTGCAATTCCTTATCTACATTATCACACACTTTAAAAATGCTGGAGATGAAGAAATAGTCTTATACGTTTTTTGAGGCTTGCTTGCTTTCTTACTGCTGCTGCTAAGTCGCTTCACTCGTGTCAGACTCTGTGAGACCCGAGATGACAGCCCACCAGGCTCACCCGTCCTTGGGATTCTCCAGGCAAGAACACTGGAGTGGGTTGTCATTTCCTTCTCCAATGCATGAAAGTGAAAAGCGAAATTGAAGTTGCTCAGTCGTGTCCGACTTCTAGCGACCCCATGGACTGCAGCCTACCGGGCTCCTCCGTCCATGGGATTTTCCAGGCAAGCGTACTGGAGTGGGGTGCCATTGCCTTCTCCAAAACCAAAATTGAATGGATGCAGGTTCCAAGTTCTTTTTGTACTTTCATATTTTGTGCCAGTTTAGGAAGAGTCTAGATAATACTAGCTATATTCAAGAAATGTTAATCTGGTTGTAAAACTTTCAAATGATTAGCCTATGCACCTTTATATTTTCTAAGAGAAATACACATTTTTAATAACCTGACTTTTCAAATATGCTGTGGTAATACTTAACTCTATGAAGAAACTAGGTTTTCCCTGAAACATGTTAAATTTAAATGAATCTTTACTATATACCTAAGGAATGCTTCATGTGAAGTTTCTAGTATGGCTTATATTATGTAAGAGTAACCTTTTCTAAAAATCAAGCCATAAAAAATACAAGCAATTATCAAATTGCTGATGGTGATACTTTTAAAGCTTCAAAGCAATGGAAGAAATTACAAATGAAAATATGGATGTTTTCTTATACAAAAAATTAAAACTTGAGTAGAATAAAAACATAACTAAAATGTCAATCACATCATCTTTCTCGCTACATATGTATTATATACACGTGTATACATGTCATATGCATCTATATGTATGTATATATAAACACATATATGGGTGACTGAATGGATACTGTCTACTTTGTACAACAATGGCAAATAATGGTAAAAAAATAACTTGTAATAAAAGAATTGAAAGAGTCATAGTGGTTTGTTGAAAATATTGGTGATTTTTCTCTCCATCTCTCTGTTTAATTTATTTCAGAGTAAGAACACACTTATTTTTTCAAAAACATGATAATAAATAGTCTTTCAACTACTGATTTATAGCTATACACAGTCTAAATAAACACTGGCAGGGTTGGGGACTATAAATATTTTAGATTTTATAGCAATCTTTCACACTGTATCTCTCCAGAAAAAAAAAAGAAAGAAAGAAACAAATCCCTGAAGAATCCTCAGTCGGAAGTTGTACAGAAGAAACATTTGCTTTAAATAGAGTAATAAAATTAAAAATTATAACAAAATAGTCTACAATATAGAATGAGTTTTGGTCTCTTACAGAGAAAACCTTAACCTCTTCAAGGCTGAGTGTAGGTGTTTTGCAAGGAATGCATGACACATTGCTGTAGTACAAGAATGTTTCCACAAGGGGGCAGAAGAACAATACAGTTCGATATATTTATATATAATATATATATATATTTTAATTCCATGCTAGAATTCTTGCTCTGCAACTTAATTTTACCAGCTACAAAATTTTACTATCAATACTCTTAAACTGTAACATCTCAATGTGTTCATTCAACTACTTCAGATTTCATTCTAAAATATCCTGTATTATTGGTAAAACTGACAAAACATGACAACAGTAGAAATATACACATACATGTTGTTCTTCAGTCAATGAGTTGTGTCTGACTCTTTGCGACCTCATGGATTGCACCATGCCAGGCTCGTCTGTCCTCCCCTATATCCTGGAGTCTGCTCAAACTCATGTCCATTGAGTCAGTGATGATATCCAACCATCTCATCCTCTCTCTCCCTCTTCTCCTCCTGCCTTCAATCTTTCCAAGCCTCTGGATCTTTTCCAGTGAGTTGGCTCTTCACATCAGGTGGCCAAAGTATTGGTGCCTCAGCTTCAGCATCAGTCCTTCCAATGAATATTCAGGACCGATTTCCTTTAGGATTAACTGGTTGGATTTCCTTGCAGCCCAGGGGACTCTCAAGCATCTTCTACAGTGTACCACAGTTTGAAAGCATCATTTTTTCAGCATTCAGCCTTCTTTATGGTACTCTCACATCCATACGTGACTACTGGAAAAACCATAGCTTGACTATACACACCTTTGTTGGCAAAGTGATGTGTCTCCTTTTTAACAGCTGTCTAGGTTTGTCATAGCTTTCCTTCCAAGAAGCAAGCATCTTTTAATTTTGTGGCATCATCTGCAGTGATTTTGGAGCCCAAGAAAATAAAGTCTGTCACAGTTTCTATTTTTATCTGTCTATTTACCATGAAGTGACAGGACTGGATACCATGATCTTAGTTTTTTGAAGGTTGAGGTTCAAGTCAGCTCTTCACTCTCCTCTTTCACCTTCATCAAGAGCTCTAGTTCTTCTTCACTTTCTGCCACTAGAGTGGTATCATCTTCATAGCTGAAGTTGTTGATATTTCTCCGAGCAAATTGCAAATTTCAGTTTGCAATTCATCCAGCCTGGAATTTCCCATGATGTACTTTGCACGTAAGGAGACTTGTCATACTCCTTTCCCCATTTTGAACCAGTCAGTCATTCCATATCCAGTTCTAACCAACAAACACATCCATAACTGAGCATCATTTCTGCTTTGGCTCAGCCTCTTCATTCTTTTTGGAGCTATTTCTCCACTATTCTCCACTAGCATACTGGACACCTTCTGACCTGGGGGTGGGGAGGGTGGCTCATCTTCTGGTATCATCTATTTTTGCCTTTTCATACCGTTCATTTGTTTCTCAGGGCAATAATACTGTATTGATTTACCATCCCCTCCTCCAGCGGACCACGATTTGTTAGAACTCTTCACTATGACCCGTCCATCTTGGCCCTACACAGTATGACTCATAGCTTCATTGAGTTACACAAGCCCCCTCACCACAACAAGGCTGTGATCCATGAAGGGGACACATCTGTATTATTTTCTTTTTCTTGGATTTTTGAAAGCCACAGCTTTGATATACCCATACTTTTGCTTTTGTTTTGTTTTCTTTATTCATTCAATAGTCTTTAAGAATGGGTCCTTCACCAACATATCTCAGAAAGGTACCATCAGAGTAGAAGAAATCAGATGAAATCAAAGAAACTTAGCATGTCTGACCTCTTAGAAGGATTTAGTCATCACTTGGTCCAAATCTCTCATGTTATCAGTGGAGAAACTGGCATCCTGAAAATAACATGCCCAAATGCACATGGTATGTTAATGTCAGAGGCAAGACTAGAAGGCATGTATCCTGAAAACCATATCAGTGTAGTAACAATCAGAAAATGCTTAAGGTTTGGTGGTGTGAAGATGTCATCTAGAAGGGTTAATAATTCTGACCTCTCTCTCTGGGCCATATCTCAAAGGCCCAACTCTGTCATTGCAGTGTCAAGTGTCATGTACAGCATGATCTAGGATAGAGTTTACATCTTAACTCCCACATACATGTCTTTTTGCCATTTCAGAGTCCAGATTCTCCAGATGGCCTTAGCAAAATCAATCGTGATCCTTCTCAACTTGATCTGAGAGGAGCATCTCTCCTATGTCAAGACTAGGGTAAAAATGATCATTTCCTACTAAGTGCTATTTAACAGAGAGATACAGAGGCTCAGAATGATAAAGGACCTTAGAAATATTCTAGATGGATATTTCACTAAACCAGCCATTAAATGGTGGACAGGCTGTTACCCAGTTTCTTTTCATTGGCTTCGAGGCAGCAAGCTTAGCATGAATGCTAGCAGCCAGTAACAATATCCATATAGTCAAAGTTATAAAAATGTGCTGAGAAAATTGGTCATGCACATATAACACGATTTACAGTGCTTTCTCAATCATTAAAGCATTTTTATGAAAAAGCTGTAAAAGATACTTAATATTCAACTTTTTAAAAAAGATACTTAACATTCAACTTTTGTTGTCAGTTCCCAATTCTCACCTCAATATAGCCTTTGCTAACACATAAATACACTTCACTGACTTTTGCTTGAGAGACAGATTATATGCTGAAAACCAACTTATAATGAAAATACTGTTTTCTTGGGTCTTTGAACTTTCTTAGCATCAGCCTGCAGAGCCCCATCCTCCCCCATAATTTTCCTTCCCCCTGCCAGTCACTCGTCCACACATCCAACCCTGGATGTTCTCAAATACACAAGCCACAAATTCCTGTGCTCTCTGAGGAGTACAAGAGAAAAACCATCCCATTCTGGCATCCCCTAGTGACGATGCCAATACTCCTCTTTGAATATTATGTATTCTTTTTTTCTTTCTTATTTTTCCAAATGAAGTAGCAGATGCATTTATCAGCCCCTTACTTTTCTTTCTATAGTTTTTTTTTTTATGCATTTGTAGCCCTAAACATTATCTTGTTTAATTTTGCAAGCTCTCTTTTCTCCATATCCTCACTCCTCAGGGTGAACCCCGCAGTTGTGATATCCCTTCCACATATGGGTCATTGCACCAAAGGTGTTTGGGCTAGACCACATTTCTGGCCCTCCTACCTGTCTTGATGTGGCATTTTCTTTATATCCTTAGTTGTAGAAAATCTGTTTTGGGAGTGTTCATGTCACTCTTAGACATGGTTGTTCTATACATAGCTGTAGTTTTGTTGTGTCTATAAGAGGAAGTGAGCTCAGGATCTTTATACTCTTCTAACTTGATCTGGGCCCTACTTGGGAATTATTTTGCCTGGTTTTCTACTGGATTGTCTGCAAATTTTTAAAATATAGCCCTCATATATTGCAGACACTAATCCATTGTCAGTTATATGTGTTGCAATTTTTCCTCCTAGTTTATGCTTTGTCTTTTAGTTTTACTCATGGGTCTTGAAAGAACAGTGTGCTTAACCTTAATATGCTTGATTTTAAAACATTTTATTTGTAGCATTTTCTTTCTATATATTAAGATATTTTTTTTTTACCCCCAAAGACTTAATATTATTACCTTTCCTTCTAAACAGCTTAATAGTTTTCCTAGTCACATGAAATCTAGATATATCAGGAATTGACTTGCATTTCATCTCCGGTCTCTCTTTCCTGTACTGCATGTCTATTTCTTTGAAAATAAGCCAAGTATTTTAATTGCCATAGCTTCATAAAATCTCTTGAAATCTAGTGAGGCAACACCTTCCCACATCTTGGACTATTTTGGGGGTCATGATTTTCAAAATAGCTTGTTACACATTAGCTTCTCAAGTTCCCCAAAAAGGAAAGGTATGGATTTTGACTTTAATTTTATTGTCGTTATTAATCAAATGGGAAAAACATATCTTTACAGTACAACTTATATCTTTATAATACCTTTACAAACTTTTAGAGCTTTCTAATCCATAAACATGGTGCTTCTCACCATTTACTTAGATTTATTTAATGCCTTTCAGTAAAATTAATACAACTTTCTCTTCAAAAATCTTGCATATTTTGGGGAAAGACAGTCCTGGGTAATCTATAATTGTTGATGATTTTATAACTAGTCCCATTTTTATTTTCTAACTGAATAGCTGGAACATATAAATACTTTTTACTTGTATTGACCATACATCCCAACACTTAGAAAAATCATGTTAATTCCAACAAGTTATCTGCATATATTCTGAATTTTGTATATAAGTCATCCTATTACAATTATTTGTGATAGCATTTTTTCTAATCCTGAATTTTTTACTGCCTTACTGTACTGACTCAGACATTGAAGTGAAATTGAAAGTGCTGGTCTTTGAGTCATGTCTGACTGTAGCCCACCAGGCTCCTCTATCCATGGAATTCTCCAGGCAAGAATACTGGAGTGCATAGCCATTCCCTGCTCCAGGGGATCTTCCCAACCCAGGTATCTAACACGGGTCTTCTGCCATACGAGCAGACATTTTACCATCTGAGCCAACAGGGAAATCATACTTAAATATTTGTTGTTGATATTCAGTCGATTAGTTGTGCTTGACTCTTTGCAACCTCATGGACTGCAGGTTGCCAGGCTTCCCTCTTCTTAACCATCACCTAGAGCTTGCTCAAACTCACATCCATTGAGTCTGTGATGCCATTCAACCATCTCATCCTCTGTCGTCTCCTTCTCCTCCTGCCTTCAATCTTTACCTGCATCAGAGTCTTTTCGATTGTGTCAGCTCTTCATATCAGGTGGCCAAAGTACCGGAATTTGAGCTTCAGCATCAGTTCTTCCAATGAATATTCAGGCTTGATTTCTTTTACGATTGACTGGTTGGATCTCCATGCAGTCCAAGGGACTCTCAAGAGTCTTCTCCAACACCACAGTTCAAAAGCATCAATTCTTTGGTGTTCAGCCTTCTTTATGGTCCAGCTATCACATCCATGCATGACTACTGGAATAAAACATAGCTTTGATTAGACAGACCTTTGTCAGCAAAGTAATGTCTCTGCTTTTAAATATTCTGTTTAGGTTAGTCACAGCTTTTCTTCCAAGGAGCAAGCATCTTATAATTTCATGGCTGCAGTCACAATATGCAATGATTTTGGAGCCCAAGAAAAGACAGTCTCTCACTGTTTCCATTGTTTCCCCATCTATTTGTCATGAAGTGATGGGACCGGATGCCATGATCTTCTTCTTCTTCTTCTTTTTTTAATGTTGAATTTTAAGCCAGCTTTTCAAGCTCCTCTTTCACTTTCATCAAGGGGCACTTCAGTTCTCCCATAAGGGTGGTGTCATCTGTTTTTCTGAGGTTATTGGTATTTCTCCCAGCAATCTTGATTACAGCTTGTGATTCCACCAGCCCAGCATTTCTCATGATGTACTCTGCATATAAGTAAATAAACAGGGTGACAATATACAGCCTTGATGTTCTCCTTTTCCTATTTGGAACCAGTCTGTTGTTCCATGTCTGGTTCTAACTGTTCCTTCTTGACCTGCATGCAGATTTCTCAGGAGTCAGGAAAGGTGGTCTGGTATTCCCATCTCTTTAAGAATTTTCCACAGTTTGTTGTGATCCACACAGTCTGTGGGCAGGATTCCCTTAGAAAAAAATGGAGTAGCCATCATGGTCGACAAAAGAGTCCGAAATGCAGTACTTAAATCTCAAAAATGACAGAATGATCTCTGTTCATTGCCAAGGCAAACTACTCAAAATCACAGTAATCCAAGCCTATGCCCCAACTAGTAACGCTGAAGAAGCTGAGGTTCAATGGTTCTATGAAGACCTACAAGACCTGCGAGAACTAACACCCAAAAAAGATGTCCTTTTCATTAGAGGAGACTGGAATATAAAAGTAGAAAGTCAAGAAACACCTGGAGTAACAAGCAAATTTGGCCTTGGAGCACAGATTGAAGCAGGGCAAAGGCTAACAGAGTTCTGCCAAGAGAATGCAATGGTCATAGCAAACACCCTCTTCCAACAACACAAGAGAAGACTATACATGGACATCACCAGATGGTCAACACCAAAATCAGATTGATTATATCCTTTGCAGCCAAAGAAGGAGAAGCTCTATATAGTCAGCAAAAACAAGACCAAGAGTGGACTGTGGCTCAGATCATTAACTCCTTGTTGCCAAATTCAGACTTAAATTGAAGAAAGTGGGGAAAACCACTAGACTGTTCTGATATGATCTAAATCAAATCATTTATGATTATACAGTGGAAAAGAGAAATAGATTTAAGGGTCTAGATCTGATAGACAGAGTGCCTTATAAACTATGGACATAGGTTCATGACATTGTACAGGAGACAGGGAGCAAGACCACCCCCAATAAAAGGAAATGCATAAAAGCAAAATTGCTGTCTGAAGAGGCCTTACAAATAGCTGTGAAAAGATGAGAAGTGAAAAACAAAGGAGGAAAGAAAATATATACCCGTTTGAATGCAGAGTTCCAAAGAATAGCAAAGAGAGATAAGAAAGCCTTCCTCAGCAATCAATGCAAAGAAATAGAGGAAAACAATAGAAGGAGAAAGACTAGAGATCTCTTCAAGAAAATTGGAGATACCAAGGGAACATTTCGTGAAACCATGGGATCTGAAAAGGACAGAAGTGGTATGGAATTAACAAAAGCAGAATATATTAAGAAGAGGTGGCAAGAATACACAGAAAAACTGTACAAAAAAATATCTTCATGACCCAGATAGTCATGAAGGTGTGATCATTCACACTCACCTAGAGCCAGACATCCTGGAATGTGAAGTAAGGTGGGCCTTAGAAAACATCAGTACAAGCAAAGCCAGTGGAGGGGATGGAATTCCAGTTGAGCTATTTCAAATGCTAAAAGATGATGCTATGAAAGTGTGGCTCTCAATATGTCAGCAAATTTGGAAAAAACAGCAGTGGCCACAGGACTGGGAAAGGTCAGTTTTCATTCCAATCCCAAAGAAAGGTAATGCCAAAGAATGCTCAAACTACCGCACAATTGCACTCATCTCATACACTAGCAAAGTAATACTCAAAATTCTCCAAGCCAGGCTTCAGCAATATGTGAACTGTGAACTTCCTGATGTTCAAGCTGTTTTAGAAAATGCAGGGGAACCAGAGATAAAATTGTCAACATCTGCTGAATCATCGAAAAAGCAATAGAGTTCCAGAAAAAAACATTTATTTATGCTTTATTGACTATGCCAAAGTCGTTGACTGTGTGGATCATAATAAACTGGAAAATTCTGAGAGATGGGAATACCAGACCACCTGACCTGTATCTTGAGAAACCTGTATAGAGGTCAAGAAGCAACAGTTAGAACTGGACATGGAACAATAGACTGGTTCCAAACAGGAAAAGGAGTATGTCAAGACTGTATTGTCGCTCTGCTTATTTAACTTCTATGCAGAGTATATCATGAGAAACGCTTGGTTGGAGGAAGCACAAGCTGGAATCAAGATTGCTGGGAGAAATATCAATAACCTCAGATATGCAGATGACACCACCCTTATAGCTGAAAGTGAAGAAGAAGTAAAGAGCCTCTTGATGAAAGTGAAAGTGGAGAGTGAAAAAGTTGGCTTAAAGCTCAACATTCAGAAAACTAAAATCATGGCATCTGGTCCCATCACTTCATGACAAATAGATGGGGAAACAGTGGAAATAGTGGCTGACATTATTTTGGGGGGCTCCAAAATCACCGCAGATGGTGATTGCAGCCGTGAAATTAAAGACACTTGCTCCTTGGAAGGAAAGTTATGAACAATCTAGACAGCATATTAAAAAACAGATACATTATTTTGCCAACAAAGGTCCATCTAGTCAAGGCTATGGTTTTTCCAGTGGTCATGTATGGATGTTAGAGTTGGAGTATAAAGAAAGCTGAGTGCTGAAGAGTTGATGCTTTTGAACTGTGATGTTGGAGAAGACTCTTGAGAGTTCCTTGGCTTGCAAGGAGATCCAATCAGTCCATCCTAAAGGAGATTAGTTCTGGGTGTCATTGGAGGAACTGATGTTGAAGCTGAAACTCCAATACTTTGGCCACCTGATGTGAAGAGCTGACTCATTTGAAAAGGCCCTTATAGTGGGAAACATTGAGGGCAGGAGGAGAAGGGGAGGACAGAGGATGAGATTGTTAGATGGCATCACCGACACAAGGGACATGGGTTTGGGTTGACTCCAGGAGTTGGTGACAGACAGGGAGGCCTGGTGTGCTGTGTGTCATGGGGTTGCAAAGAGTCAGACATGACTGAGTGACTGAACTGAACTGAACACAGTCAAAATTTTGGCACAATCAATAAAACAGAATTAAATGTTTCTCTGGATCTCTCCTCCTGTTTTTATGATCCAACAGATGTTGGAAATTCGATCTCCTGTTCCTCTGCCTTTTCTAAATACTTCAGAAGTTATAAGTTCACATGCTGTTGAAGCCTAGCTTGGAGAATTTTGAGCGTTACTTTGTTGCATGTGAGATCAGTGCAATTGTGGGGGAGCTTGAGCATTCTTTGGCATTGCCTTTCTTTGGGACCGAAATGAAGACTAACCTTTTCCAGTCCTATGGTCACTGCTGAGTTTTCCAAATTTACTTGTATATTGAGTGCAACACTTTCATAGCATCATCATTTAGGATTTGAAATAGCTCAGCTGGAATTTCGTCACCTCCTTTAGCTTTGTTCATAGTGATGCTTTTTAAGGCCCACTTGATTTCACCTTCTAGAATGTCTGACTCTAGGTGAGTGACCCACACCATCGTGGTTCTCTGGGTCATTAAGATATTTTTTGTATAGTTCAGAAGTTAGTTACAGTGTTAAATAGAAGCAGTAACAGTGGGGAACCTTTTGACATTTCAGATTTTAAATGGAAATTTTTCATGACTTCACTCTTAAGTATGATACTTTCTGTGATTCTTTCATAGGTACCCTTTTTCAGGCTAATAAAGATCTCTTCTATTCTTACTTTGCTGAAGTTTTATTTTTAATAATGTATCAATATTGTAGTTAATCAAACTTTTTGTCTGTAGTACTGTGTGGATCACAATAAACTGTGTAAAATTCTGAAAGAGACGAGAATACCAGACCACCTAACCTGCCTCTTGAGAAATCTGTATGCAGGTCAGGAAGCAACAGCTAGTACTGGACATGGAACAACAGACTGGTTCCGAATAGGAAAAGGAGTACGTCAAGGCTGTATATTGTCACCCTGCTTACTTAACTTATATGCAGAGTACATCATGAGAAATGCTGGACTGGAAGAAACACAAGCTGGAATCAAGATTACTGGGAGAAATGCCAATAACCTCAGATATGCAGATGACACCACCTTTATCGCAGAAAGTGAAGAGGAGCTAAAAAGCCTCCTGATGAAAGTCAAAGAGGAGAATGAAAAAGTTGGCTTAAAGGTCAACATTCAGAAAACGAAGATGATGGCACACGGTTCCATCACTTCATGGGAAATAGATGGGGAAACAGTGGAAACAGTGTCAGACTTTATTTTTGTGGGCTCCAAAGTCACTGCAGATGGTGACTGCAGCCATGAAATGAAAAGACACTTACTCCTCGGAAGAAAATTTATGACCAACTTAGATAGTATATTCAAAAGCAGAGACATTAATTTGCTGACTAAGGTCCATCTAGTCAAGGCTATCGTTTTCCAGTAGTCATGTATGGATGTGAGAGTTGGACTGTGAAGAAGGCTGAGCACTGAAGAATTGATGCTTTTGAACTGTGGTTGGAGAAGACTCTTGAGGGTCCCTTGGACTGCAATGAGATCCAACCAGTCCATTCTGAAGAAGATCAACCCTGGGGTTTCTTTGGAAGAAATGATGCTAAAGCTGAAACTCCAGTACTTTGGCCACCTCATGAGAAGATTTGACACTTTGGAAAAGACTCTGATGCTGGGAGGAATTGGGGGCAGGAGGAGAAGGGGACGACCGAGGACGAGATGGCTGGATGGCATCACGGACTCGATGGACATGAGTCTGAGTGAACTCCTGAAGTTGATGATGGACAGGGAGGCCTGGCGTGCTGCCATTCATGGGGTCGCGGAGAGTAGGACACGACTGAGTGATTGAACTGATCTGAACTGAATGGAGATTGTCATGTTATTTTCATCTTTAATAAGCAAACATGGTAAGTTAATTGATTTCTGAGTGTAAGATCATCCTTATGTTCCTGGGGTAAACCTAGTTTTGTCATTTAAGAAATAATGCTGGATTCATTTTGCTACTATTTTTTTAATGATCACTGCATCTATGTTCATGGGAATGTTGTACTGTAATTTTCATTATTGCACCATCCTTGCTCACTTTTGGTTTTAAATTTTTCTTGGTTTGATTATGTGAGTTGAGAATTATTTTTCTATATTTGAGGGGCTCATGTGAATTTGGAAATTATTCCTTGTTTCTTTCAAAGAAGTGTTGGTAAAACTAACACTGGTACACATGTCAAAGAGTTTCTTTATGATATTTTCCTAGAGGAGACATTGAGGTTTAATTGTAATGATCATATTTTTCTTTTTCTCTCTCACATACAGGGTTATCATCACCATTTTTCTAAATTCCATATATATGCATAGTATACTGTATTGGTGTTTTTCTTTCTGGCTACTTCACTGAATGGTATTTTATTTTGTATTTTATTGTCTGAAGTTCTTAGAAATACAATCCTATTACTTCTCATGTCAGTTGACTCTCACATTAGATTGTTTCTTTGTGGTTTTGGAATTCAGAAAAAAAGGAAAAGCAGCCAAGAAGTAATGATAAAGGTATAAAGCAGAGTCCTAGTTCCTTCTGAAGAGAAATTTAAAAACAAACAAACAAACACTAGGACATATATCTTTGAGTTGTTCTATACACCTGACTTGCCTCTTGAGAAACCTATATGCAGGTCAGGAAGCAACAGTTAGAACTGGACTTGGAACAACAGACTGGTTCCAAATAGGAAAAGGAGTACCTCAAGGCTGTATATTGTCACCCTGCTTATTTAACTTATATGCAGAATACATCATGAGAAACACTGGGCTGGAAGAAGCACAAGCTGGAATCAAGATTGCTGGGAGAAATATCAATAACCTCAGATATGCAGATGACACCACCCTTATGGCAGAAAGTGAAGAGGAACTAAAAAGCCTCTTGATGAAAGTGAAAGAGGAGAGTGAAAATGTTGACTTAAAATTCAACATTCAGAAAATGAAGATCATGGCATCTGGTCCCATCACTTCATGGGAAATAGATGGGGAAACAGTGGAAACCATGTCAGACTTTATTTTTGTGGGCTGCAAAATCACTGCAGATGGTGACTGCAGCCATGAAATTAAAAGATGCTTACTCCTTGGAAGAAAAGTTATGACCAACCTAGACAGCATATTCAAAAGCAGAAATATTACTTTGCCAACAAAGGTCCATCTAGTCAAGGCTATGGTTTTTCCTGTGGTCATTTATGGATATGAGAGTTGGATTGTGAAGAAAGTTGAACGTTGAAGAATTGATGCTTTTGAACTGTGGTGTTGTAGAAGAGTCTTGAGAGTCCCTTGGACTGCAAGGAGATCCAACCAGTCCATTCTAAAGGAAATCAGTCCTGGGTATTCTTTGGAAGGAATGATGCTAAAGCTAAAACTCCAGTACTTTGGCCACCTCATGCGAAGAGTTGACTCATTGGAAAAGACTCTGATGCTGGGAGGGATTGGCAGCAGGAGGAGAAGGGAACAACAGAGGATGAGACGGCTGGATGGCATCACTGACTCGATGGACATGAGTCTGAGTAAACTCCAGGAGATGGTGATGGACAGGGAATCCTGGCATGCTGCAATTCATGGGGTCACAAAGAGTCGGACATGACTGAGCAACTGAACCGAACCAAACCGAACCGAACAGGAACTAAGGCTGTCATCCAAGAGGAGGATGGTAACTTCAGACTGAGCACAAGCATTAGATTGCACATTGCTTGAAACCATAGAGGTTGATAATTGACATTCCTGCAATACCACCCTTTTAACCCACCATCAACCAGAAGGAGGTCACACACTCTGCAGTCCTCATCACAAATTTGCTTTTCAAAACTCTTCCCTGAAAACCACTGGGTAATTTGGGTCTTTTAAGCATGAGCCACCTGTACTTCCTGCTTGCCCCTTGCACTAAACCTTTATCTTCTCCTAACTCTGATGTTTTTTTTTTTTTTTTTTTTTTGGCCTCATTGTGCTTTGGTCATGTGAACTTGTGTTTGACAGCAATGTGAGATTATTAAAACCCAAGCTTCTTGTTTAAGGATATTAGCCATCATCTTTTTCCCTTTGGCATCTAGGATATTCCTTAATTTCTTCCAAGCTCAGCCATACTTTTAAAAGGATGTTTTCTTTGTTTTTGTTGGCTTTTCTGCTGGAGCATTTTCTGGTTTTACTAATGAATATCTGTAGGAGACAATCAGTGAGCCTTTCCTTAAAGTTATTCCTCAGGAATGACAAATACATTGAGATAAATTTGTGCTACACACATGAAAAACAAACATTAAAAGGACACTCCTAACTACATTTTATCTTATAGCCTTCTTTCCCCCATGATGATAAAGAGTCTATTATCACTGCTAAGAACTCAAGAATGTGAGTCTGCACAGTGTCTGAAATTTCCAAAAGTTAACCGTGACATATAGATACAGAATCAAAAAATCAGAGCAATTCTACCTGATTTTTAGCCCTATTGAGATAAGTTCATACCCTCTCAAAAGTCTTCTGTTTCAATCATGTATCTCATATATTAATATATATCAAGTGGGGGACGGCTGTGGCAAATCATAATATGAGACAGGGAAGAGGATAATCTAAGGTGGACACATTTCCAAAAGTAAGATTTAAACTTCTATAACCAACAGCACATCAAATATTTCTAAGAAATCCTTTGTGTTGCTTTTAAAAGATCTGTACAGACTACTTACTATTGTTTTATAATGTTCCTTAATTTCTTATACTTATCTACTCAATAGAGATGCACCATGCATTTTCTAATTCTGAAAGCAATCTGTTTTTGCCATAAGCCATACACAGTATTTTTCAGATACCTAGTAAATATGTCAGGTGCTGCAAATTAATGCTATTAGAATCCATTGTGGGGAATATTTCCTAAAATATGGTGGTTGGAGATGGGACACAATTGTTATTTTCTTTCTCATTGGCATATATTTGAAATGTAAAATACTGTTTCATAAATGATGGCCCTTCAGATGTTTGTTTTATTGCTTTACTGCTTTTTAGCAAAATTTAGCCCCCCATAATTGTCACTGACTCAATTAATACTGTATATTTTGAAAATTAGATGTTCATTATTTCCATTGTGCAAAAGTGGGGGTGGATAAAGGAAGACAGAAGAGGAAATGAGAGCCTTACTGAGAATAAGGGGGGAGATTTACAAACTGTGAACAAAGTCAGGAATTGTGCTTTATACTTTTACATATGTTTTATCCTTATTTCCACAGCAATCTTGTGATTCAAAGATTATTCTTGTTTTATAGATGATGAAAACAAGTACAAAATAACATGTGACATACCTCAGTTCATATTTTTAATAGGTAACATGTTCTCTGTCTTTGAGAATACAGTGAGTTGTTTTTTTTCTTTTTTCATGACACCATAGCTGTCCCTCATTCTACCAAACACTGGACTCAGTGCAGATTCACAGTACTTTGTACCAAGTATATACAGTTCAGCAACAACCACTATTATGTGGGAAGGGATTGGGGATGACTGCTAATACTTACAGCACAGGCTGTACACTGGAAGCCAGAGGCGAGGCCTGGCCTTCAGATAATTCAACAAGATCCATTAACTATCCCATGATATTCTTTAACAACTGAACAATGTATATTTGTTGAAAATAAATAAACACATTTTACCAGTTTCCTAGGGTGGTTGCACCAACTTATCACACCTGGGTAGATTACAACAACAAAAAATTATTGTCTCACAAATCTGGAGGCTAGAGATGTGAAATTAAGATGTAGGCAGGGCCATGTTCCCTCTGAAGGCTCTAGGGGAGAATTCTCCCTTGCTTTTTTTCTAGCTATCGGTGGCATCCAGCAATCTTTGGCACTCCTTGGCTTAGCACTGTTACTCCAGCTTCTGCCTCCATTTTTATGTTTTTCTTTCCCTGTGTCTCTATGTCCAAATCTCCCTCTGTTACAATGCCTTTAGGATTTAGGGTTATATTCTGAGGTCCTGGGCAAATATGAATTTTGAGGAGACATTAGTTAACCCCTATACCAATCAACAGAAGTATTTTAATATTAACCACAAGTTCAACATACTGTTCAGTTCAGTTCAGTCACTCAGTCGTGTCTGACTCTTTGCGACCCCATGGACTGCAGCACACCAGGCCTCCCTGTCCATCGCCAACTCCTGGAGTTTACTCAAACTCATGTCCAATGAGTCAGTTATGCCATTCAACCATCTCATCCTCTGTCGTCCCCTTCTGTTCCCGCCTTCAATCTTTCTCAGCATCAGGGTCTTTTCCAGTGAGTCAGTTCTTTGCATCAGGTGGCCAAAGTATTGAAGTTTCAGCTTCAGCATCAGTCCTTTCTATGACTATTCAGGACTGATTTCATTTAGGATAGACTGGTTACATCTCCTTGCAGTCAAAAGGACTCTCAAGAGCCTTCACCAATACCACAGTTCAAAAGCATCAATTCTTCAATGTTCACCTTTCTTTATAGCCCAACTCTCACATCCATACATGATTACTGAAAAAACCATAGCTTTAACTAGATGGACCTTTGTTGGCAAAGTAATGTCTCTGCTAAATATTGTTACTGTCTACTATTCTTACCAGCTGATTATGTTACCTTTCATTTGTTTTACACAGAAAAGTACATGTGCACATCATTTCACCTAATTCTCATAATAACTCTATCAATAGGCAGGGTAAGTAATATTGTTATACATTGTGTAGATAAAAATCCTACAATATGAAGTAAATAAACTTGCTAAAGATTAAATATGTGGTAATTCAGGGAAAGACACTTTAATCCAAGCAGGATAGGAGAGAAGCGTAAATGTGAGCAGATATGTAATGAATATGATTGAGCTGTGAGACTTCAGTGTAAATCCATGTTAAAACCACCAGCAAGGTAGGACCAGAAGTATCACACACTTCAGCTAGCCTGAGGGCCTGTATCTATCAAGGCACACAGCAATTTAAAGATTGTCTGAGGACACCTTACCCTTCTCTGGGCTAACTATTTGGGTAGCTGGATATCTACATAGGCACTAATAAATATATTTCTTTCTTATCCATTCTTGTGGTACTACTCATTTGACATTTAGCACGCAAAGCAGAGCTTCCTTGGTGGCTCAGATGGTAAAGAATCTGCCTTCAATGTGGAAGACACAGGTTTAATCCCTGGGTTGGGTAGATCCCCTGGAGAAGGAATGGGCATCCCACTCTAGTATTCTTGCCTGGAGAATCCCATGGACAGAGGAGCCTGGTGGGCTATAAACCATGGGGTCGTAAAGAGTCATACATGACTGAACGACTAACACACATGCAAAGTGAAGGGGAGGGTATTACATCCCATTTCAGAATTATTTTCTCTATATCTTATCTCCCCTCTTACATTGTAAACTGATTGAGAGCATAGGCATAGTCTTAAAATGACATCCTCTATAATATTTAACCTACTAGTCATTTATTCATTCAGATATACTTGTAGTGCTTAATCATTAGTAAACAGTAACTTATTACACTTGCCTAATTCTGTAAGCATTTGTAAACCTCACTTGTGTATATTATAGTGTGTAATTTGCATTATTCATTTATTAATGTATTCAAATCATTAATTTAAATTGGTGGGGAAGAATGGGATTTAATACCTTTCCTTTCTCTTTTCAAGATTTTGCCTCACTTGATGGTCATTAAAATGGTTTCTTATAGGTACTGCCTCTGAAAATAAAAAATGATCCTATAGATGATTGATGGAACTCAGAAAGTAGAACTAAAATGATAATATGGATATGCAAACTAAAACATCTCATAGCCTGCAGTAGATTTTGACTGCTTATTTATGAAACCCTGAAATGTGGGGTCTATAATGAAACTGCTGCTAGACCCTGAGCTGTAACATCTGTCACTGAGGGTGATGGTACGAGACTAAATGATAAATTGTTAAGGTCAAGCTACAATCAATATGCAAACACTCAATATAGAAATGTGTGACTTATGCACACCAACAGCAATAGATTAAAATATTATGGATTCAATCATTTTTTCCTCCCAACGGAGGCCATCTTTAAGATAAATGGTGCAAATAACTTTATCATAAGGTCATATCTGATTTTATTTATTTAGACTCAAAGGTAGGACAAGCAACTCACTTTTTTAAAAAAGGAAAAACCTCTTGACTGTTTTTGTCTTAGTCATTATGCGTACCTCAATTTAGCAATTGAGGAGAATTCTGATAACTCAGAATTATACATATTTAAATTATAAAGTATGCTTTTCATATACTTTTCATCATGTTTCTCCTCTGAATTCTTTGCCTTCCAACTGCATCCATTTAGACTGTCATCAGTTTTTTTAACAGTAACATTCTGGATTGCCTTCTCTATTTTTAATCCCTTCTGGTCCATGTTGCACCTCCACAGACACATATTGCATGTATCTTCCCTTCAGGTCCAGTGTGAGAACCGGCCAGTCTGATGGCAGAGCTTGGCTGATCTGTGTCCCCAGGTATTAGCAAGATTAGTCAGGGTTCTTCAGAGAAATCAGTACAAATGTAGATTCATTATAGAAATTGGCTCAGACAGTTATAGAGGACAAGAATTCTCACTGCCAGCCATTTGCAAGCTGGAGAGCCAGGAGGCCAGTGGTGAAATTCAGTCTGAGTCCAAAGGCCTGAGAACCAAGGGAGATAATAATAAAATTCCCAGTCCAAGACCAAAGGTCTGACAATGGTGTAAGTCCCAGAGTTTGAAGATCTGAGAACCAAGAGGTCTAGGGTCTGATGGTAAAAGAAGATGGATGTTCCAGCTGAAGAAGAGAGGACAATTTAATTCTTCCTCTATCTTTTTTTTTTTTTTTTTTCTATTCAGGCCCTTAATAGATTGAATGGTGCTGGCTCACATTGGTAAAGTAGACTTTCTTTACTCAGTCTACTTATTCAAATACTGATCTCTTCTGGAAACACTTCCACAGATGCACCCAGAAATAATGTCTTATCAGCTCTTTGGGCATAATTCAGCTCAGTCAAGTTGACACACAAAATTAACCATCATGACATTCAAATACTTAAACTGGAGTTCTATAGACAAAGCATCCTCATTTGTCTTATAAGCAGCTAGAATTTGTGGGAATTTCAGTAAAGGTAGAAGTGGTGCCCCTGGTAATAGAAACTACTGAGAGGGAATTTAGGGAAAAACTATAGGCATGTGACTGAGTGAGCGAGTGAAGTCGCTCAGTCATGTCCAACTCTTTGCAACCCTGTGGACTGTAGCCCACCAGGCTCCTCTGTCCGTGGGATTCTCCAGGCAAGAATACTGGAGTGGGTTGCCATTTCCTTCTCTAGGGGATCTTCCCGACCCAGGGATCGAACCCAGGTCTCCTGCATTGCAGGCAGACGCTTTAACCTCTGAGTCATCATGTAGGTATCTAGTTTACTAAATCATTCTTTAGTCTAGAGGTATCCAACATGACCTTTAGCCTCAGACACATCTGGCTTATTTCTCAGCTTTTCCATTTAGTATCTGAGTGATTAAGAATATTTCTTAATCTCTCTGAGTCTCATTTCCATCGTATATACAATGGAGCTAAAAATCCCAACATAATGGAGTTATAAAGTTTATAATAGATCATTGGCTTACAAGCTTCTTGGCCCTGGACAAGTGCCTTTTTCTCTCTGAGCATCAGTGGGCTGATATGGAAAATGCTGATACCAATATCTTGATTAACATACTGTTATAATAATTAGGTCTACGTTCTTTCTGGTGGCTTAAATATGGTTCTTATACAATTCAACAAATATTTGCTGAGCTCTCCCCATGCTGCTGCTACTGCCGCTAAGTCGCTTCAGTCGTGTCCAACTCTAGGCAACCCCATAGACAGCAGCCCACCAGGCTCACCCTTCCCTGAGATTCTCCAGGCAAGAACACTGGAGTGGGTTGCCATTTCCTTCTCCAGGGCATGAAAGTGAGAGTGAAGTCACTCAGTCATTTCTGACTCTTAGTGACCCCATGGTCTGCAGCCTACCAGGCTCCTCTGCCCATGGGATTTTCCAAGCAAGAGTACTGGAGTGGGGTGCCATTGCCTTCTCTGGAGCACCCCCCATAGGTTCATACAAAGCATTTAACAGGAACTGTGCCATGGTCAATGCTCAGTGAATGTTAGCTATGTGACCATGGTTATCCCTAGGATAAGCTGCAGCCCTGCTGCCTCCCACACAGGCAAATGGTTAAAGTACCAGACAGCCACCTTATCCTAGCAGGCCTCCCTGAGCTCACCTATGTTAACACCTTCCTGGAGGGATTACTGTGCTTCTGAGAAATGATTTGCAAAAGAAAAAGACTTATTTTTATAAGCATTTCCTAATAAGATAGCCAATACAGCATTGAGGAAATGTTATTTTCCTTTTCTTCAAACTATGATGGATTTATATAAGTTGCTGGGGCTCCAGAAATGTGTTGTTTGCACTAAATCCACACCAGAGGGAAAAGTTGATATTTTCCTAGTGACTTGAATATTAATACATGACATATGTCCAGTGCCAGCATCTCTTACATTTCTAAGATTTGTTCCAATTTTTAATGAACCATAAGTTTAAAATACATGCAATTTTTAAAATAAGTCTTCTCCATATGATTACCTGCCTTAAAGCTACAAACAAATTTAGGGAGAAAGGCAGATACAATATCCTTTTCTTTTATATGTTTAGAACACCAAAACTGCACACAGGACATTGGAGCCTTTATCATGCACTGGCTGTCAGAATATCTATTTGTTACATGTCAGGGAAATAGTGTTTTGCTCCAGGTCTGATGTGCTGTTTTGTCTTTACTTCCATTTAAAAAAAAGTGTTTTAATATTTTTATTTTTAGAATTTCAGGAATGCAAATCCCACTTCTATTCATTATGGTCTGTATTTACTTTCATTGAGCATCCATGCTTTTCTCTTGTGCTAGATGATGCAAATAAACATAAACATGAGCTGAAGAAAGCCAAAATTAGATAAAGAAAATAATTTAGCCAAAACAAATCCTTCAATGATTCATAAATAAGAAATTTCTGAAAGAACTGACTTTTTGATTATGCATAGTACAAATTTTCAAGACACTCTACCTGTCCGTGTGTATGTGTGTGTGTGTATGTCTATCTACCATCTACTTGTCTATTCATTTTAACTTAGTGAATAAACAAAACATAAGCAGAAGAGAGGACAAGACTGCTGAACCTCAAGCAAAATTTAATTATTAGGATGTCACTTTCCTTGGGCAACTTTAATTTTTAAACTACCTCTTTAAGGTGACCAGTAAGACTTTGTGAAGTTTACATAAGTCTCTGAGATAAGAAACAAATTAAGAGAAACTGTTTAGAAGGAAATTATTTTGGAGACAAGGATCCCCCAAGGAAATGTGATCTCTATGGATTTATAAGCCTATGTCTCCTCTCCTTTTTCCATTGCCATTATTTTTTGGATGCCAATCTTTTTGCATAAACAAATAATGAACTGTTATCCCAGACCAATTATATGCAATAAAATATAGTAAACACCTACTATATACCAGCCATTGGTAATTTGAAAGTGAAAAAGACAGTTTCTTGTTCTCATGATCTAGGTGTACAGATTACAAACACAATACATCTTTTAAGATAAAGAGTAATATCCTTGGTGGTTCAGCAGTAAAGAATCCACCTACAAGCAGGAGACACATATTTGATCCCTGGATCGGAAAGATCCAGGGAGAAGGAAATGGTAACCCACTCCAGTATGCTTGCCTGGGAAATCCCATGGAGAGAGGAGCCTCACTGGCTAGAGTCTATGGGGTCGCAAAGAGTTGGACATGACTTAATGACTAAACAACAACAAAAAACATTGTCATAGGTTTAGAAAGATTACTTGAATGACATTATGTGCTGTGCTGTGCTTAGTCACTCAGTCGTGTCTGATTCTTTGTAACCCCATGGACTGTACCCTGCCAGGCTCCTCTGTCCATGGGATTCTCGATGCAAGAATACTGGAGTGGGTTGCCATGCCCTCCTCCAGGGGATCTTCCCAACCTGGGGTTTGAACCTAGGTATCACACATTGCAGGCAGGGATTCTTTATCATCTGAGTCACCAGGGAAGCCAGAATGACAATATGCAGAAGGGATCTGAAAGGGGGAAATATTGGAAGCTGGTTATCTATTATGCATCTGTACTTGCTGTCTTAGAACAGCATTTCCAGATCTACTCTGTCCTATGATCACTTTCATAACATATAGAGACTCAGAGCAAATCATTTTGTCCATCTCTCACACATATTAAAAAACTTGAACAAACATTAACATAGTATCTATCAGCCTAAGACCACATCCCTAAGCATGACACCAGCCCTCTTAACAGTGTCTGCCTGATAAAAATAAAGGCTGCCAAAAGAAAGTACCATTTGTTCCAGCCAACATCTGAAGAGAGAGCCTCTGTCTCCCAGGTCCTGTGGGAGGAGAGAAGCCTAGTTTTGATAAGCACCACTTAGCAAAAATGACATATGTTTGCCAGGGACCAACCCTTGCTTCCACCTTTTTGTAAATTCCCACTTCCTTGACTCTCCAAAAGCCCCTGCCATCCCTCTTCTCTCTTCACTTCTCCTTTTAAAACACCCTGTCATATCTGCTCAAATGGAAGTTGAATTCTGTTCACATTGGACCTTCCCACTTTCAAAAGTATATTACTGCTAAAGTATCTGTCCTTACCGCTTTCACTAGAGTCCAGCTTTGCTCTATCCTTGAAACTAATTTGAAATACATTTCCATAAAAGCCATCCTTGTTGGCACTGATGTCATTCTTTTATGTTTTACCCCCTTTAGGCTACCTTTACCAACTCCCGTAAATTAAAATTTAATGTACCAACAGAATAGTGGGACAGGAGCCTGTGGTGGAAGATAGCATGTAAGAGTGGGGCAACAGTATCAGTAAAGTTCATGTTTATAATGGAAATTTTTAGCTTATATATTCTTTAATCTTATAACAAATGAGACAGATGACATGTAACCAAATTCTCACCTTACCAACTCAAGTTTACATTGCTAATAGAAGCCGTCCTTATACAGAATTAATATATACCACACAGGTAAACTATGCAGCATGTACCTATGAAAGTCAGCATGGGAATCCCAGCAATAGGAACACAACTCCTTGTTGCTCAGTAACACTGGGGCAATGGGATACCATGTTGTTCAGTGACATCAAGCCAAACCCTTGAAGTAAGATTTCAATTCCTCACCTATAGAAGTTCATTATGTATATTTCCCCTTTAATTTCTGCTTTAGCTTTTGTCAACACTTTGACATGCAGTATTTTCATTATCATTCCCATTTAAGTATTTTACCATTTCTCTTGTTTATACTTGTAGATTCAAATGTTACTTATTAATATATCTTTCCAGAGAATAGTTACATGCCATGAGATGACTGTTACATACATCATTAAAACAGCTTCCTTCCCTATTTCATATCACATGTTCTCCCTAAGTATGGACTTACAGGAGAGTTTAGTTCGGAATTCAAAAAGATTTGGGACCTTTAAAATGTGTGATCTATGGCTGGTTTATTCACCTCTCTGAACCTCAATTTCCTAATTTAACAAAAGTTTATGGTTTAATAACTGCAATAAAATGTTCAAATGCTAATGATTATTTCAACATCCAACACTTATTGAGTGTTGAATTTTTTTTCCCAACACCATTCTTAGCATTTAACCTAGATTCATTCACTTCACCAAACATGTTCAGTCACTAAGTCATATCCAGCTCTTTGCGGCCCCATGAACTGCAGCAAGCCAGGCCTCCCCATCCTTCACCATTTCCCAGAGTTTGCTCAAACTCATGTCCATTGAGTTGGTGAAGAAATACAACCATCTCATCCTCTGTCATCCCCTTCTCCTCCTGCCCTCAATCTTTCCCAGCATCAGGGTCTCTACCAATGAGCTGGCTCTTCACATCAGGGGGCCAAAGCATTGGAGCTTCACCTTCAGCACCAGTCCTTCCAATGAATACTCAGGGTTGATGTCCTTTAGGATTGACTGGTTTGATCTTGGACAGAGATATTCAGCTGTTGGTTAAAACATGTCAGACTGCACTTCTGCCTAAAACTTTGAAATAGCTCCCTATTTTTTTCTGAATAAAATTTAAAATCATACTCCTAATACACGAGCTCTTCCATGATCAGCCTTCTGGCTACTTCTCTGAACTCACATTCTACCACTCATTCATATACTGACTGTATTTGTGATGAAATAGCTCCCTCGTTGGTATCTCTAACCCTAACCCAATCCTAACTGAATCCAAACATGTCATGCATGGTATTCTGGTGCACTTGGGGTTTTCCCTAACTAAAGCATCTGTTCTGTCTCCAAATATCTGCATGGCTTATACCCTCACTTCCTTCAGGTCTTGGCTCAAATATCACCATATAAGAAAAAGATCACTGCGTACAAAATAGCAACCACTCTCCTCCTACTAAAGTGTTTATCATATAAATTAACTCCTTTATTAATTAAGCACATTGAAAAAAAAAAATCTTCTAATCCATTCTGTTTAATAGGTGATCTAATAATGTAATCCCTGGCATTTTGGGTGTTTTCCAATAGCTAGGCATAATGCTAAGCACCTTATATACATATCAACCATTGTGAAAGCTGATTAGATAAACAAACAGAGTCATAACATACATATGTGCATATGGGCACCCACAGTTAACTCTCTGGCCTGTGCTGATCCATTGTTCCACCTCAACCCAGCTAGACGCCTCTGTTTATACCAGTGCACAGGTAATATTTAAGAATTATTTCCTTTTAGAAACAGGGATCATGTTATGATTTTAAATTTTCTAATTTGTTCTCACTTAAAATATGCCACCAAAGTCCTTTCAGATCAATAGCTGTATCTTGTAGTAGTATTACATTTAATAATTTAACATTATAACCTATGTAAAATGTATTGAGTGTAAATTGGAAAGTGCTGATTTAACAGTTTATGTTTTCCATGAATATCTAATTTTCCCACAGCATTTAATTTTATACTTGTCAATTCTTTTTATTTTATTTTATTTCTTTGGCTGTACTGGGTCTTAGTTGTGGCACATGGGATCTTTTTTAGTTATGCCATGTGGGATCTACTTCCCAGACCAGGGATCAAACTTGGGCTTCCTGCATTGGGATCAAAGAGTCCCAGCCACTGGACTACCAGGGAAGTCTTAATTCTGTCAATTCTTGATCCAAAACCATATGCTTTTAACCTTAGGTAACTTCAAAATGGCACTTTAGTATCTAGTATGAGAAGTATTTCTCATTATATTTTAATTTCATTTTGTGAATGAATACCCAGAAGGTAATACAGGTGACTATGTAAGTTTGAATTTAAGCTAAATATAATGTGCTTCAAAGCCACCTGTGGCTAATGATGACCATCTTGGGCAGCATAGAGGTAGAACATTACTAGTTCAGTTCAGTTAACTCGCTCAGTCGTGTCCGACTCTTTGCGACCCCATGAATCGCAGCACGCCAGGCCTCCCTGTCCATCACCATCTCCCGGAGTTCACTCAGACACATGTCCATCAAGTCCGTGATGCCATCCAACCAACTCATCTTGGGTCATCCTCTTCTCCCCTGCTCCCAATCTCTTCCAGCATCAGAGTCTTTTCCAATGTAATGAGTCAACTTTTCACATGAGGTGGCCAAAGTACTGGAGTTTCAGCTTTAGCATCATTCCTTCCAAAGAAATCACAAGGTTGATCTCCTTCAGAATGGACTGGTTGGATCTCCTTGCAGTCCAAGGGACCCTCAAGTGTCTTCTCCAACACCACAGTTCAAACACATCAATTATTCGGCTCTCAGCCTTCTTCACAGTCCAGCACTCACATCCATACATGACCACAGGAAAAACCATAGCCTTGACTAGACAGACCTTAGTCAGTAAAGTAATGTCTCTGCTTTTGAATATACTATCTAGGTTGGTCATAACTTTTCTTCCAAGGAGTAAGCGTTTTTTAATTTCATGGCTGCAGTCACCATCTGCAGTGATTTTGGAGACCACAAAAATAAAGCCTGACACTGTTTCTACTGTTTCCCCATCTATTTCCCATGAAATGATGGGACCAGATGCCATGATCTTCGTTTTCTGAATGTTGAGCTTTAAGCCAACTTCTTCACTCTCCTCTTTGACTTTCATCAAGAGGCTTTTTAGCTCCTCTTCACTTTCTGCCATAAGGGTGGTGCCATCTGCATATCTGAGGTTATTGATATTTCTCCCGGCAATCTTGATTCCAGCTTGTGCTTCTTCCAGTCCAGCGTTTCTCATGATGTACTCTGCATAGATGTTAAATAAGCACGTGACAATATACAGCCTTGATGTACTCCTTTTCCTATTTGGAACCAGTCTGTTGTTCCATGGCCAGTTATAAATGTTGCTTCCTGACCCACATACAGATTTCTCAAGTGGCAGGTCAGGTGATCTGGTATTCCCATCTCTTTCAGAATTTTCCACAGTTTATTGTGATCCATACAGTCAAAGGCTTTGGCATAGTCAATAAAGCAGAAATAGATGTTTTTCTGGAACTCTCTTGCTTTTTCCATGATCCAGCAGATGTTGACAATTTGATCTCTGGTTCCTCTGCCTTTTCTAAAACCAGCTTGAACATCAGGGAGTTCATGGTTCATGTTTTGCTGAGATCTGGCTTGGAGAATTTTGACCATTACTTTACTCTCATGTGAGATGAGTGAAATTGTGCGGTAGTTTGAGCATTCTTTGGCATTGCCTTTCTATGGAATTAGAATGAAAATAGACCTTTTCCAGTCCTGTGGCCACTGCTGTGTTTTCCAAACTTGCTGGCATATTGAGTACAGCACTTTCACAGCATCATCTTTCAGGATTTGAAACAGTTCAACTGGGATTCCATCACCTCCACTAGCTTTGTTCATAGTGATGCTTTCTAAGGCCCACTTGACTTCACATTCCAAGATGTCTGGCTCTAGATTAGTGATCACATTATCATGATTATCTGGGTCATGAAGATCTTTTTTGTACAGTTCTTCTGTGTATTCTTGCCACCTCTTCTTAATATCTTCTGCTTCTGTTAGGTCCATACCATTTCTGTCCTTTATCGAGCCCATCTTTGCATGAAATGTTCCGTTGGCATCTCTAATTTTCTTGAAGAGATCTCTAGTCTTTCCCATTCTGTCATTTTCCTCTATTTCTTTGCATTGATCACTGAGGAAGGTTTTCTTATCTCTTCTTGCTATTCTTTGGAACTCTGCATTCAGATGCTTATATCTTTCCTTTTCTCCTTGGCTTTTTGCTTCTCTTCTTTTCACAGCTATTTGTAAGGCCTCCCCAGACAGACATTTTGCTTTTTTGCATTTCTTTTCCATGGGGATGGATGGTCTTGATCCCTGTCTCCTGTACAATGTCATGAACCTCATTCCATAGTTCATCAGGCAATCTATCTATCAGATCTAGGTCCTTAAATCTATTTCTGACTTCCACTGTATAATCATAAGGGATTTGATTTAGGTCATACCTGAATGGTCTAGCGGTTTTCCCTAGTGTCTTCAATTTAAGTCTGAATTTGGCAATAAGGAGTTCATGATCTGAGCCATAGTCAGCTCCCGGTTTTGTTTTTGTTGACTCTATAGAGCTTCTCCATCTTTGGCTGCAAAAAATATAATCAGTCTGATTTCGGTGTTTACCATCTGGTGAGTTCATGTATAGAGTCTTCTCTTCTGTTGTTGGAAGAGGGTGTTTTCTATGTGGTCCACTGGAGAAGGGAATGATAAGCCACTTCAGTGTTTTTGCCTTTAGAACCCCATGAACAGTATGAAAAGGCAAAATGATAGAATACCAAAAGAGGAACTACCCAGGTCATTAGGTGACCAATATGCTACTGGAGATCAATGTAGAAATAACTCCAGAAAGAATGAAGGGATGGAGCCAAAGCAAAAACAGTACCCAGTTGTGGATGTGACTGGTGATAGAAGCAAGATCCTATGCTGTAAAGAGCAATATTGCATTGGAACCTGGAATGTCAGGTCCATGAATCAAGGCAAATTGGAAGTGGTCAAACAAGAGATGGCAAGGGTGAACGTCGACATTCTAGGAATCAGCAAACTAAAATGGACTGGAATGGGTGAATTTAACTTAGATGACCATTATATCTACTACTGTGGACAGGAACCCTCAGAAGAAATGGAGTAGCCATCATGGTCAACAAAAGAGTCCGAAATGCAGTACTTGGATGCAATCTCAAAAACGACAGAATGATCTCTGTTCATCTCCAAGGCCAATCATTCAATATCAGAGTTATCCAAGTCTGTGCCCCAACCAGTAATGCTGAAGAAACTGAAGTTGAATGGTTCTATGAAGACCTACAGGATCTTTTAGAACTATCACCCAAAATAGATGTCCTTTTCATAATAGGGGACTGGAAAGCAAAAGTAGGAAGTCAAGAAACACCTGGAGTAACAGGCAAATTTGGCCTTGGAATGTGGAATGAAACGTGCAAAGACTAATAGAGTTTTTTTCTAATGCAAATGAAATAAAAATCAACATTTTAAATGCATCATCTTGTCTACAGAAATGGGGATATATGTAGTGATTCAAAGCTTTGCTAAATCCCTCAGCAACACTATATAGCTTTATTTCATAGCTTCTTAAGGTATTTTGTTGTTGATATTCATAGACCAGGTGTTATCTGACTTTTGGAGGTGAGAAAATTAAAAATCTAGAGAAATTGAGGAGCTCAGAAGGAATACACAAGTGCATTCATATTTACCTTGCTGCATATTTTCCTTGATATTTTACTTACATAAGTATCACTTGCTCATCCTAAAGGGTGAGATCCTGGCAAGATGCAGGATCAGACCAGCCATCCCTCCCACCCAGTGTGATCTGCTGCTGTTCTGACCTGGCTTTTCCTGCTGGGCAACTCTGTGCTCTGTGTCTGGGTTGAGCTGGGCTGGGCTGGACTGGGCTGGCTGGGATGTGGCTCTCTGGCTTGAAGTGTGGATGGGCGGGTGGGCGAGTGTCTCTGCTCTAGGACTTGTTTTGATGACTGAGGAGTACCGTGTGCATGAAACTTTTACACTTCTTGTTGTAAAGCCTAATGCCTGATCCTGTGAAGAATCTTTTCAGATTTCTCAAGACACTTTCTGGCCATTTTTTTGAAAATTTTGGTGAGATGTGGGGATCAACTTGTTTCCTCCCTCCCCCTCCCCCTCCCCCGTACAAACACTCCATATAATTCCATATGCTCAGTGTCTACTGAGCTCAATTCTGATCCGTTGTCTGTGCCGACACCCATGTATCCACAATACCTTCACTGTGGACAATTTGCCATGGAGAGTGCCCCTCATTTCTTGCTTCTGTGGTCAGTTTCATGAATTTTCTCACCAGTGTATTGTTGAAGAGGGATTCATACTGTTTGGTACATAAATCATTTGGCCTGTCCTGCCTCCAGAGCAGAAGTCTGGTTGAAAGCTGCAGACTCTGGGCCATCTGGACCCACACTCCGCAGGGCCAAACGTGTTTGTTCTCTCCTTTCAAGCTCTCATGTGTGGAGACATGTGACCTGGTTCCTTGGTGGGACTGTACATCCTTTCTTCCGGTTGTTACGGCTGCTCTCCACTCTCAGTGCTGAGTCTTCTCCTGTTGGCCCCGCTTGGAGGGACCATCTTTCGAGTTCTCGGGGAGCTTCACTTGATGTTCTTGAGTTTTCAGGGAGGTAATCTTATCTTTTCCATGGGAGGCACTTGGAGACCTCGACCTGGACAAGAGCCATCTCTCCACGAACAGGAGTGGGGCTGGACATGGCCACCCAGAAAGTCAGGCAGCAGCCCTGCTGGGGGAGTTTCCAGACCCGTGCAGTGCTCTGTGGCCCTGAGTTTGCAGATGCTTAGCTGACCAGATAGCGACCTTCTCCCATGAGACTGGCACTAGGTGTGGGAGGAGTAGCCCCTGGGCCCCCAGGTCCTCACGGCAGCTATGTGAGACTCCAACAGCTTGTGACCTGTTGGTGACAAGAATTAAACCTGAGGGTGGAAGGGAGCCTGTCAGGACTCCTCTCTAGTGCTCACAGCCTGGCAGGCTCTCAGTGAGAAAATGGGGATGTAAAGTGATGAGTTAGATCCAGAAACAATGCGATAATTTATATCCCTCACTTTTTTTATGCCAGTTCCCAATTTATAGAACTATCTTCACCTGTGTTAGTTCCCTTTGTCTTCACGATGAAAATCAAGCTAGGTGTAATGATGCAAGGCACGTGTCCATCACAGGATAGTGCACAGTGTGTACACGTGCACAGTGAGCAGCACAGAGACCATCCTGGTCAGAGTGCTTAATGCAAAGTCTGGTACTTCAGCAAACCTGGGACAAATGCCTCAGCTTGTGGTGATTTTCCAGCTTCTCTTCCAGCGCCCCCTACACCCACCCCACCCTTCCCCCGCCTCCTCTCGTAATTTCTCCTCCTCCTCTCTCTCTCTCTCTCCCTTCCTTCCATCCTCTCCTCTTTTCTCTCCCTTTTTCCTTGCCCCTTCTCTCCCCTGCTCTCAGGTAAATATACTTTGTGAGGATTTGGCGCCCAACTGATCAAGGAATGTTCTAGTAGCCAGATGAAACCCAATCACATTAGAAACAATTCCGTATAAAGCATTGCTCTCCAACAGAAATATGCAGAAACATATACAGAATTTTACATTTTTGATCAGCCATATTTAAAAACAACAAAAGGAACAGGTTGAAATAGTTTTAGTAATTATTTTTGTTTACCTAGATACATCCAAAATATACTTTCAGTGGGTAATCAATATAAAAAGCATATCAATGAAATATTTTCCTTTCTTTTTTTCACACAAAATGCTTAAAATCTAGTTTGTATTTTACATTTACAGCATATCTCCACTTGAACTGGCCACAATTTATGTGCTGGTAAACACATGGGGCCAGTGGCTACCAAACTAGATAACATAGTGACACCTCAGTGGTGATTAAGCTTAGCTAAAGGATTGGATTGTTCAGAGTGCTCATAAGCTAAGAGCTAAGAGTGCTCAAGGCCTAAGCAAATTATTATTAATATATTTATACTGTTATATGTGTTACTGCATATTAAAATTATGTAATTACTTCCATTCCTAGGTTGAGTTCAGCTTATAGTAGTATTTTCATGTGTGTTGGCTCTCATTTAATCCTCTTGACAGATCACTGAGGCAGAAGTAATAATATTATCTGTCAAGGCTTTTATTATGCAGATTAAATGAGCAGAACTTCATAAAACTCTTAACACAGTGCCTGAAATGTCACTGAGGACTTGGTAAATGTTAACAACTGTCATTATCATAATTGTCATTATCAGTCATAAGACCAGAAATTATCCCTTTTTACAGATTGGAAAGCTTGAGACTTGAAAACTTTAATTTGTTTAATGTGGTAGGAGCTAAATTTACTTTTTTAAAAAATGCATTAAATTTTAATTATAAGACACTACTTGCTTATTCTAATGTTTGAAAAAATGCACAATTTTATAAAGAAAAAAAAGTAATCAATTCCTATACCCATCCTCAACCATTATCAAAATCCCTGTACTTACTTATTCACAGTTTTCCTTGCTCATATGACCATCTACTAACTTATATGTACACATGTAAAGTTTATTTTCCCACCTCATTTTTATTTGAGCCCATTCTATAAGAACATTTTTCTGCAACTTGCTTTCCTTCCTTAACAAGAGATGGTGTATGTCCTTTTCGGGATCAATGGGATTTTATGGTTCATATATTATACTCTATCTCTTTAATTTTAAGGAATTCATTTAGGTAAATATTGTGAATGTGATTTTTTTTTTTTACTTTACCTGTGTGTGTGCACACGTGTGCTAATAAGAAATGGGACTTTGTAATATTTGAGCTTTTAATATCATTTTATTGATCCTTCAGTATTTTTGCTCAGTTTCATTGAGGTTATATCAGTAATTGACATACAGCACTGTATAAATTTAAGGTGTATAGCATACTGATTTGGCTTACATATGTCATGAAATGACTACTGCAACAAGTTTAATGAACACCCATCAAGTCATATACTTCCAAAATTAGACACAGAAAAAAAATTTTTCCTCCATGATGACAACTCTTAGGATTTACTCTTGGAACAACTTTTACATATAACATACAGGGTGAGTGGGTGCTAAGTCACTTCAGTCATGTCTGACTCTATGACCCCATGGACTGTAGCCCATCAGTCTCCTCTGTCCATGGAATTCTTCAGGCAAGAACACTGGCATGAGTTGCTTTTCCCTTCTCCAGGGGATGTTCCAGACCCAGGGACTGAACTCACATCTCCTGCATTGCAGGTGGATTCTTTACCACTGAGCCACCAGGGAAGCCCATAAAACTCATTGAATTACTATATAATACCAGTTAATTTTATGGTATGTAAATTATACTTCTAATTTTTTTTTTTTAATACCACAAGGAAAGAGGGCTCCCATGTTCAGCCACACCAGCTGCAGTGCTCTACTAAGGAAGGTGGCCATCTATCCATGACAATGTAAACTGCACCTTTCCGTGGAGAAACGCTCAAGAAAGTAACAATGGAGGGGGAGGAGGGGCTTGGGAACAGGGTTGGGGTAAAGCACAGAGCTGCTCTCCCACGAGTCCCAGGTGGAGAATTTAATTAATAATACAAATGAGTGAAAGAACGAATTGGGGTGAAACCTTTTTTTCCTTTTCCTCAGACTACGCTATGGCTCCATGGAAGGCTGGCTGGCCCTGACCTTTTAACATTAATTTCCTATCTCTACATGGTTCCCTCTGAAACTGTATCAGGGTTTCTCCCCAGAAACAATTCTGAACCCATAAAAAATTATATAGGAGATTGTAAATTCGACCCTTAAAATCCCTCAGTGAATGGATAATACTGCAAATTAATTCTTAGTAAAATATTAAACCACAAAGTAAAGATTAAGGCACAAGGGAATATTCTAGAACATGAAAAACACTGTACTCACTATCTAGAAAAACGTCTGTGATAAAATGGGGCAAAACTTGACTCTCAGCCATTGAGGTGGTAACAGGAAATTTCTCCCTGCCTGTAGGTGGGACAACAAGTTGTTCTGAAGGTGCCATGGCACCTTCTTGGGCCTAAGGAAACAGTTCTTGTCGCCCTCACTGTGGACTAAGTGCCCACATTGTGGTCAGACCACACCTGTGTTCTCACCATGCTTGCGTGATGACTCATGCTTTTCCACCACTCATGCACTCCACACAAGCCAGAAATAGCACGTCCCAGCACTCCCTCCTGACCTTGTGGGCACAGGACAGGATGCTCAAACCAAGTTGCTCTTTCGTGCTGGTGTCCCTTTTCTGTGGTCCTGGTGAATCACTCAAATTCAGTATTTAGATGATTCAGTGCCATAATTGGGCAAGTTCAAGAAGGCATGAAGCCCATTGTTCTGTGCCCAGATGGGAATTTATATAGATAACATGAAGCCAAGTTCAAACTGAATAAACAAAATTCAGTTGATTTTTCTGTATACCAGTAATAAATAACCTGAATATGAAAGAAACAATGTCACTTACAATACACAAAAAAAGAAAAACAATCCTCAATGGTAAATCCCATAAATTATTTACAAATCTCTGTGGAAAAAAATATGAAACACTTGAAAGCAATGAAAAAGTACTGAGTTATATCTCTTGTTAATGATCTAAAGATACAGTGTTTTTAGTATGTCAATTCTTTTAAAATTGATTTAAAGATCCAGTGCAATCACAGTAAAAATTTCAGCAAGCTACTTTGTAGATACTGACAAACTCATTTTAAATCTTGAGTATTCTAGACAATACTGATAAAGAACACATTTCTGAATTTTAACATTTATTTCAAAGCCACATAAGCAAGAAAGCATGATAATTAAAACCTACAATAAACAGGAAAGCATGACATTTAAAACAAAGACACATAGATAAATGAAACTAAATAAAAACCCAGAAAATAGACCTATATCAACACAGACAACTTGACTTTGCTAAACCCAGAAAAGATAGTCTTTAAAATTTCAGTCTGTAGTCACCATCAGCGAATGTTAGTGCAGTTTTATAAATGGAATTAGGGGTATGCTGAGAGTCTCTGAATAACTACAACAAGGGTGGCAATTGGATGGTGGAGTTAGTAAAGTCTTAAAGGCAATGGATTAATAACTGGGGTAATAAAGCATGAGAGGGTAACAATAGGAGACAATGGGAAAATGATTCAAGAGATGCAGGAGTAAAGAAGAGCAAACGCTTGAGAAGGATTTAAGGGAAGCACCATCCTCAGCAGAGAAACAGGTTTTAATTACAATAAGAAAATAAATACCAGAGAATAGTATAAGGATATTCACTTTGATTTTGAGTCTGCTTTTTCTTTTCAAATTCACTGATTTTCATAAGTTTGTTGAATTTCTATAGTTTGGTTATATTTTAAGAAGGAATTATCCTTGGTTGCTATAGAGAAATGGATCATATGAGCCTTTGAGTGTGCTTTTGTAGCATTGTGTTATGTATATGGCAAAAATCACTGTGCATATTTGAAACTAATAAAACTTGAAAATATAGACAAATTCCACAACAGAAATTCTTTTTTACTGATAGAAGCATAATTAAATGTGAATTACCTAGTAGCCATAATACACTTTTGATAAAGCAGTAATCATTATAATCACAGAGTACAGCGGGAAACTACAGAGTAGGAAAATCTGATGCTACAGTATATATTTTTATTTATTTTGGTAGAAATCAAACTTCTCACGATTCCTTTGTATATGGAACAAAGCAGAATTTTTTACTTTGATCATTTTGTTTCTGATGTTAACTAGCTTTTAAAAAATATTCACAGCTTCTGGGGGATATAACATATATAATAAACTGCACATAATTTAAATGTGTACTATGATAATTTTTGCAATGCTGAAGAAGCTGAAGTTGAACAGTTCTATGAAGACCTACAAGACCTTTTAGAACTAACACTCAAAAAAGATGTCCTTTTCATTATAGGCGACTGGAATGCAAAAGGAGGAAGTCAAGAAACACCTGGAATAACAGGCAAATTTGGCCTTGGAATGCAGAATGAAGCAGGGCAAAGACTAATACAGTTTTTCCAAGAAAATGCACTGGTCATAGCAAACACCCTCTTCCAACAACACAAGAGAAGATTCTAACATGGACATCACCAGATGTGATGTTGATTTCATCAACACCAAAATCAGATTGATTATATTCTTTGCAGCCAAAGATGGAGAAGCTCTATACAGTCAACAAAAACAAGACCAGGAGCTGACTGTGGCTCAGATCATGAACTCATTCTTACCAAATTAAGACTTAAACTGAAGAAAGTAGGGAAAACTGCTAGACCATTCAGGTATGACCTAAATCAAATCCCTTATGATTATACAGTGGAAGTGAGAAATAGATTTAAGGACCTAGATCTGATAGATAGATTGCCTGATGAACTATGGAATGAGGTTCATGACATTGTACAGGAGACAGGGATCAAGACCATCGCAATGGAAAAGAAATACAAAAAAGCAAAATGACTGTCTGGGGAGGCCTTACAAATAGCTGTGAAAAGGAAAGAGGTGAAAAGCCAAGGAGAAAAGGAAAGATATAAGCATCTGAATGCAGAGTTACAAAGAATAGCAAGAAGAGATAAGAAAGCCTTCTTCAGTGACCAATGCAAAAAAAAAAAAAAAAAAAAAGAGGAAAATAACAGAATGGGAAAGACTAGAGATCTCTTCAAGAAAATTAGAGATACCAAGGAAACATTTCATGCAAAGACAGGCTCGAAAAAGGACAGAAGTGTTATGGAAGTAACAGAAGCAGAAAATATTAAGAAGAGGTGGCAAGAATACACAGAAGAACTGTACGAAAAATATCTTCATGACCCAGACAATCACGATGGTGTAATCACTCATCTAGAGCCAGACATCCTGAAATGTGAAGTCAAGTGGGCCTTAGAAAGCATCACTACGAACAAAGCTGGTGGAGGTGATGGAATTCCAGTGGAGCTGTTTCAAATCCTGAAAGATGATGCTGTGAAAGTGCTGCACTCAATATGCCAGCAAATTTGGAAAATGCAGCAGTGCCACAGGAATGGAAAAGGTCAGTTTTCACTCGAATCGCAAAGAAAGGCAATGCAAAAGAATGCTCAAACTACCACACAATTGCCCTCATCTCACACGTTAGTAAAGTAATGGTCAAAATTCTCCAAGCCAGGCTTCAGCAATACGTGAACCGTGGACTCCCTGATGTTCAAGCTGGCTTTAGAAAAGGCAGAGGAACAAGAGATGAAATTGCCAACATCCGCTGGATCATAGAAAAAGCAAGAGAGTTCCAGAGAAAAAACATCTATTTCTGCTTTATTGACTATGCCAAAGCCTTTGACTGTGTGGATCACAGTAAACTGTGGAAAATTCTGAGAGAGATGGGAATACAGACCACCTGACCTGCCTCTTGAGAAACCTATATGCAGGTCAGGAAGCAACAGTTAGAACTGGACATGGAACAACAGACTGGTTCCAAACAAGGAAAGGAGTACGTCAAGGCTGTATATTGTCACCCTGCTTATTTAACTTCTATGCAGAGTACATCATGAGAAACGCTGTACTGAAAGAAACACAAGCTGGAATCAAGATTGCCGGGAGAAATATCAATAACCTCAGATATGCAGATGACACCACCCTTATGGCAGAAAGTGAAGAGAAACTAAAAAGCCTCTTGATGAAAGTGAAAAGGAGAGTGGAAAAGTTGGCTTAAAGCTCAACATTCAGAAAACGAAGATCATGGCATCTGGTCCCATCATTTCATGGGAAATAGATGGGGAAACTGTGGCAGACTTTCTTTTGGGGGGCTCCAAAATCACTGCAGACGGTGACTACAGCCATGAAATTAAATGATGCTTACTCCTTGGAAGAAAAGTTATGACCAACCTAGATAGTATATTCAAACAGAGACATTACTTTGCCGACTAAGGTCCGTCTAGTCAAGGCTATGGTTTTGCCTGTGGTAATGTATGGATGTGAGAGTTGGACTGTGAAGAAGGCTGAGCGCCGAAGAATTGCTACTTTTGAATTGTGGTGTTGGAGAAGACTCTGTAGAGTCCCTTGGACTGCAAGGAGATCCAACCAGTCCATTCTGAAGGAGATCAACCCTGGGATTTCTTCTGAAAGTATGATGCTAAAGCTGAAACTCCAGTACTTTGGCCACCTCATGCGAAGAGTTGACTCATTGGAAAATATTCTGATGCTTGGAGGGATTGGGAGCATGAAGAGAAGGGGACAGCAGAGGATGAGATGGCTGGATGTCATCACTGACTCGATGGAGTAAACTCCAGGAGTTGGTGATGGACAGGGAGGCCTGGCGTGCTGTGATTCATGGGATCGCAAAGAGTTGGACATGACTGAACAACTGAACTGAACTGATGATAATTTTTGATATTTATATACACATGATAACATATCCATCAACTCCAAAAGTTTCCTCATGCAACTTTGCAAACTCATCTTTCCTGTTAATACTTGCTGCTTTTCTCCAAGGCAAATACTGATATGCTTTCTTTGACAATAGATCAGTTTAAATATTCTGAGAATATATGTAGATGAAATCAAACAAAGTTATTTCCTGTCTCCTTTCTTTCACTCAGTATAATTATTTTGATTAATCCATGTTGCTGTGTGTATTTATAATTTTTTTAATTTCTATGATTGAATAGTATTCCATTGTGTGGATATACCAAATTTTGTTTATTCATCCCCTTGTTGGTGTGCATTTCGGTTGTTTCTCTGTTTTTTTTTTTTCATTATATGTAAAGCTGTTATGAACATTTTTGTATAGTTCTTTGCATCACATATGTTTTCATGTCTCTTGAAATAATGCAAAGGTTTAAAATGGATCAGTCATGTGGTAGGTAAATGTTTAGCTTTTTACCAATCCGCTAAACTGTTTCTCAAATTGATTGTGCCATTTACATTCTGATTAGCAGCACTGCCGCATTTCAGTGATCCATATCCTGAAGGACACAGCACCACCAGTTATTTTCAATTTTAGACCTTCTAATAAATACATAGTAGTGTCTCATTGTGGTATAGCATTTCCTTAGTGATAGATGAATAACAATTTTTTCATGTGTTTATTTGTCATCCCTATATATTCTTTGATGAAGTGTCCATTTAAATATTTTGCTTATTTTTTATTGGGTTGTTTGATTCCTTATTATCGAGTTTTGAGAATTCTTTATATGTACTCGACACAACTCCTCTATCAGATATGTGATTGGCAAACATTTTCTCACAAGCTCTGATTTGTCTTTTCATTCTCTTTACAGTGTTTTTCAATTTTTGGAATTTGAATGAAGTCAATTTACCTTTTTTTCCATATAAATGAAGACCATATTAATGGTTTTTTGGACCTGAAAAATGGTTTCAAAGTGACAAATACTTTCTCTAGGGTTTTCATATGGAAGCATATAGAACCATTATTAAGGTCGATGGTCCATTTTGAATAAATTTTATATGGTATGATGTAGAGATAAAAATTAATTTGTTTTTCATGTGGTTACACAATTGCTCCAGACTCAAATTTTGAAAAGACTATTATCTCTCTTTCAATCTTTCTTTGAATCTCTGTTGATGATCAATTTGTCTATATGTGCATATGTTTTCCCATTTTGTAGATGAATTGTTTTTCTTTTTACTGTTAAGTTTTGAGAGTTGTTTTAATACCTAGAAATGAGTCTTCTGTCACACATGTGGTTTTTAGATATATCCTCTAGGATTGTAGCTTGTTATTTTATCCTCTTAAAAAGGTTTTACAACAAAAAATTTTAATTTTGACAAGGTCCAATTTGTTGTGTTTTCTTTTATGGATCATGCTTTTGGTGTTACAGTTAACATCTGACCCAACTATAGGTCTTGAAGTTTTTCTCCATCTTTTTTTTTTTTTTCAAGTTTTATACTTCCATATTTTGCTTCCAAATTTATGATCTATTTTGAGTAATTTTTGGTGTTGGAAGACACTATTTATTTGAGCATAATTTTAGGTTTATGGAAGAGTTATATACACAGCACTGTTTCACCCAATTTCTACAAGTGTAAACATCTTACATTGCCATGGTACATATTTTTAAACTAAGAAATTAACAAAGATACATTACTATGAGCCATGCCATGTAGGGCCACCCAAGATGAACAGGTCATGGTGGAGAATTTGGATGAAATGTGGTCCACTGGAGAAGAGAATGGCAAACCACTTCGCTGTTGTTGCCGTGAGAACCACATGAACAGTATGAAAAGGCAAAAAATAGGACACAGAAAGATGAACTCCCCAGGTAGGTAGATGCCCAATATGCTACTGGAGATCAGTGGAGAAATAATTCCAGAAAGACTGAAGAGAAAGAGCCAAAGCAAAAGTAACACAGAGCTGTGGATGTGGCTGGTGATGGAAGTAAAATCTAATGCTGTAAAAAGCAAGATTGCATAGGAATCTGGAATGTTAGGTCCATGAGTCAAGGCAAATCAGAAATGGTCAAACAGGAAATGGCAAGAGTGCACATCCACATTTTAGGAATAAATGAAATAAAATGGACTGGAATTGGTGAATTTAACTCAGATGACAATTATATCTACTACTGTGGACCAGAATCCCTTAGAAGAAATGGAGTAGTCATCATAGTCAAAGAAAGAGTCTGAAATGCAGTACTTGGATGCAATCTCAAAAACAACAAAATAATCTCTGTTCATTTCCAAGGCAAACCATTCATTATTACAGTAATCCAGGTCTATGTCCCAATCAATAATGCTGAAGAAGTTGAAGTTGAACAGTTCTATGAAGGCCTACAAGATCTAGAACTAACACCCAAAAAAGATGTCCTTTTCATTATAGGGAACTGGAATGCAAAAATAGGAAGTCAAGAGATACCTGGAGTAACAGGCAAATTTGGCCTTGGAGTACAAAATGAAGCAGGTCAAAGGCTAACAAAAGTTTTTTTCCAAGAGGATGCAAAGATCATAGCAAACACCTTTCAACAGCACAAGAGAAGACTCTACACATGCACATCATCATATGGTCAATACCAAAATCAGATTGATTTTATTTGTAGTTAAATATGGAGAAACTCTGTACAGTCAGCAAAAACAAGACTGAGAGCTGACTACAGCTAAGATCATGAACTCCTTATTGGCAAATTCAGACTTAAATTGAAGAAAATAGGGAAAACCACTAGACCATTCAGGTATGACCTAAATCAAATCCCTTATGATTATACAGTGGAAGTGAGAAATAGATTTAAGGGACTAAATCTGATAGACAGAGTGACTGAAAAACTATGGACAGAGGTTCATGACACTGTAGAGGAGGCAGTGATCAAGACCATCCCCAAGAAAAAGAAATGCAATAAAGGCAAAAATAGTTGTCTGAGGAGGCCTTACATATAATTGAGAAAGGAAGAGAAGCAAAAGGCAAAGGAGAAAAGGACAGATATACCCATTTGAATGCAGAGTTCCAAAGAATACAAGGAGAGATAAGAAAGCCTTCCTCAGTGATCAATGCAAAGAAATAAAGGAAAACAATAGAATGGGGAAGACTAGAGATCTCTTCAAGAAAACTAGAGATACCAAGGGAACATTTCATTCAAAGAGGGGCACAATAAAGGACAGAAATGTCATGGACCTAACTTAAGCAGATAATATTAAGAAGATGTGGCAAGAATACACTGAAGAGCCATAGAAAAAAGATCTTTATGACCCAGAAAACCACAATGCTATGATCACTCACCTAGAGCCAAACATCTCAGAATTCAAAGTCAAGTGGGCCTTAGGAAGCATCATGATAAACAAAGCTAGTGGAGGTGACGGAATTCCAGATGAGCTACGTAAAATCCTAAAAGATGATTGTGTGAAAGTGCTGCACTCAATATGCCAGCAAATTTGGAAAACTCAGCAGTGTTCACAGGACTGGAAAATGTCAGTTTTCATTCTAATATCAAAGAAAGACAATACCAAAGAATGTTTAAGCTACCACACAATTGCATTTTTCTCACACACTAGCAAAGTAATGCTCAAAATTCTCCAAGCCAGGCTTCAACAATACGTGAACCATGAACTTCCAGATGTTCAAGCTGGATTTAGAAAAGGCAGAGAAACCAGAGATCAAATTGCCAACATCCGCTGGATCATGGAAAAAGCAAGAGAGTTCCAGAAAAATCATCTGCTTCTACTTTATTGACTATTCCAATAAAGCACTTTGTGTGGATCACAACAAACTGTGGAAAGTTCTTCAAGAGATGGGAATATCAGACCACCACCTTATCTGCGCCCTGAGAAATCTGCATGCAGGTCAAGAAGCATTAGTTAGAACTGGACATGGAACAACAGACTGGTTCCAAATCAGGAAAGGAGTATGTCAAGGCTGTATATTGTCACACTGCTTATTTAATTTACATGCAGAGTACATCATGCAAAACGCTGGGCTGGATGAAGCACAAGCTGGAATCAACATTGCCAGGAGAAATATCAAAAACCACAGATATGAGATGACACCACCCTTATGAAAGAAAATGAAGAAATAAAGAGCCTCTTGAGGAAAGTGAAAGAGGAGAGTGAAAAAGTTGGCTTAAAACAGCATTCAGAAAACTAAGATCATGGCAACCAGTGCCATCACTTCATGGCAAATAGATGGGGAAACAATAGAAACAGCGACAGATTTTATTTTTTCTGCACTCCAAAATCACTGCAGGTGGTGACTGCAGCCATGAAATTAAAAGACGCTTGCTCCTTGGAAGAAAAGCTATGACCAACCTAGACAGCACATTAAAAAGCATAGACATTACTTTTTTGATAAAAGTCCATCTAGTCAAAGCTATGGTTTTTTCCAGTATTCATGTATGGATGTGAGAGTTGGACTATAAAGAAGGCTAAGGGCTAAAGAATGGATGCTTTTGAACTGTGGTGTCGGAAAAGACTCTTGAGAGTCCTTTGGACTTCAAAGAGATGCAAGCAGTCCTTCCTAAAGGAAATCAGTCCTAAATAGTCATTGGATGGACTGATGCTGAAGCTGAAACTCCAGTACTTTGGCCATCTGATGCAAAGAACTGACTCATTGGAAAAGACCCTGATGCTGGTAAAGATTGAAGGTGGGAGGAGAAGGGGATGACAGAGGATGAGATGGTTGGATGGCATCACCAACTTGATGTACATGAGTTTGAGCAGGCTCCATGAGTGAGTGATGGACAGGGAAGCAGTCCATGGGGTTGCAAATAGTCACACATGACTGAGTGACTGAACTGAACTGATTAACAAAACTCCAGTTTTAAATGAATTTAAACAACTTTTCCACTAATACCTTTTCCCCCCAAGATCTAATCCATCCCTCTCTTCATTTTGAATTGAACACTATTTTTTGTCTTGTTAATATAGATACACCATCTGTCTTTTGGCTGATTTGCCTAATATGTCTTTTTAATGTTTTTACTTTTAACTGTTATGTGTTCTTGTGTTTAAGTTATGTATTTTGTAAGCAGTGGATGTCTCAATTTAGGAATATAGTTTATTTCAACCTGTCACATTATGGCATCATTTATCCTTCTCCTCTTTCCAACTTTCCATTATGTTGATTTTTATAAATACTGACTTTAGTGTAATTATAGCTATTTTTTGACCTCCCTGATAGTTCAGTGGTAAAGAATTTGTCTGCCAATACAGGAGACGAGGGTTCAATCCCTGGGTTGGGAAGATCCCCTGGAGAAGGAAATGGCAATCCATTTCAGTTTTCTTGCCTGGAAAATCCCATGGACAGAGGAATCTAGAGGGCTACAGTTGATGGGGTTGCAAAGAATTGGACAGGATTTAGCGAATAAACAACAGCAACAAACAGCTATTTTTACTTTTCTCTCACATTCTAACATCCATTTCACCACAACGAAATTTACCATGGTAATCTATCACATTTTCTTATATGTGTCCTTAAGCAACTACCAGAATTTTTTCTCTTCTTAAAAGTATTTCATCCATAACTGTTTTGCCTTATCTTTTTTCTTTTCTTTTTTTTTTAAATTTTTATTTTTACTCTATTTTACTTTACAATACTGTATTGGTTTTGCCATACTTTGATATGAATCCACCACGGGTGTACATGCGTTCCCAAACAGGAACTCCCCTCCCACCTCCCTCCCATAACATCTCTCTGGGTCATCCCCTGGCACCAGCCCCAAGCATGCTATATCCTGCATCGGACATAGACTGGCGATTCAATTCTTACATGATAGTATGCATGTTTCAATGCCATTCTCCCCAATCATCCCACCCTCTCCCTCTCCCTCTGAGTCCAAAAGTCCGCTAAACACATCTGTGTCTTTTTTGCTGTCTTGCATACAGGGTCATCATTGCCATCTTTCTAAATTCCATATATATGTGTTAGTATACTGTATTGGTGTTTTTCTTTCTGGCTTACTTCACTCTGTATAATCAGCTCCAGTTTCATCCATCTCATCAGAACTGATTCAAATGTATTCTTCTTAATGGCTGAGTAATACTCCATTGTGTATCCGTACCACAGCTTTCTTATCCATTCATCTGCTGATGGACATCTAGGTTGTTTCCATGTCCTGGCTATTATAAACAGTGCTGCGATGAACATTGGGGTACATGTGTCTCTTTCAATTCTGGTTTCCTCTGTGTGTATGCCCAGCAGTGGGATTGCTGGGTCATAAGGCAGTTCTATTTGCAATTTTTTAAGGAATCTCCACACTATTCTCCATAGTGGCTGTACTAGTTTGCATTCCCACCAACAGTGTAGGAGGGTTCCCTTTTCTCCACACCCTCTCCAGCATTTATTGCTTGCAGATTTTTGGATCACAGACATTCTGACTGGTGTGAAGTGGTACCTCATTGTGGTTTTGATTTGCATTTCTCTAAAAATGAGTAATGTTGAGCATCTTTTCATGTGTTTGTTAGCCAACCACATGTCTTCTTTGGAGAAATGTCTATTTAGTTCTTTGGCCCATTTTTTGATTGGGTCGTTTATTTTTCTGGAATTGAGCTGCATAAGTTGCTGGTATATTTTTGACATTAGTTGTTTGTCAATTGCTTCATTTGCTATTATTTTCTCCCATTCTGAAGGCTGTCTTTTCACATTGCTTATATTTTCCTTTGTTGTGCAGAAGCTTTTAATTTTAATTAGATCCCATTTGTTTATTTTTGCTTTTATTTCCAATATTCTGGGAGGTGGATCATAGAGGATCCTGCTGTGATTTATGTCAGAGAGTGTTTTTCCTATATTCTCCTTTACAAGTTTTATAGTTTCTGGTCTTACATTTAGATTCTTAATCCATTTTGAGTTTATTTTTGTGTGCGGTGTTAGAAAGTGATCTAGTTTCATTCTTTTACAAGTGATTGACCAGTTTTCCCAGCACCACAAGTTAAAGAGACTGTCTTTACTCCATTGTATATTCTTGCCTCCTTTGTCAAAGATAAGGTGTCCATATGTGTGTGGATTTATCTCTGGGCTTTCTATTTTGTTCCATTGATCTAGATTTCTGTCTTTGTGCCAGTACCATACTGTCTTGATGACTGTGGCTTTGCAGTAGAGCCTGAAGTCAGGGAAGTTGATTCCTCCAGGTCCATTCTTCTTTCTCAAGATTGCTTTGGCTATTCGAGGTTTTTTGTATTTCCATACAAATCTTGAAATTATTTGTTCTAGTTCTGTGAAAAATGTGGCTGGTAGCTTGATAGGGATTGCATTGAATTTGTAAATTGCTTTGGGTAGTATACTCATTTTCACTATATTGATTCTTCTGATCCATGAACATGGTATATTTCTCCATCTATTAGTGTCCTCTTTGATTTCTTTCATCAGTGTTTTATAGTTTTCTATATATAGGTCTTTAGTTTCTTTAGGTAGATATTTTCCTAGGTATTTTATTCTTTTCGTTGCAATGGTGAATGGAATTGTTTCCTTAATTTCTTTTCTACTTTCTCATTATTAGTGTATAGAAATGCAAGAGATTTCTGTGTGTTGATTTTATATCTTGCAACTTTACTATATTCATTGATTAGTTCTAGTAATCTTCAGGTGGAGTCTTTAGGGTTTTCTATGTAGAGGATCATGTCATCTGCAAACAGTGAGAGTTTTGCTTCTTCTTTTCTAATTTGGATTCCTTTTATTTCTGTTTCTGCTCTGATTGTTGTGGCCAAAATTTCCAGAACTATGTTGAATAGTAGCGGTGAAAGTGGGCACCTTTGTCTTGTTCCTGACTTTAGGGGAAATGCTTTCAATTTTTCACCATTGAGGATAATGTTTGCTGTGGCTTTGTCATATATAGCTTTTATTATGTTGAGGTATGTTGCTTCTATTCCTGCTTTCTGGAGAGTTTTTATCATAAATGGATGTTGAATTTTGTCAAAGGCTTTCTCTGCATCTATTGAGATAATCATATGGCTTTTATTTTTCAATCTGTTAATGTGGTGAATTACATTGATTGATTTGCGGATGTTGAAGAATCCTTGCATCCCTGGGATAAAGCCCACTTGGTCATGGTGTATGATCTTTTTAATGTGTTGTTGGATTCTGATTGCTAGAATTTTGTTAAGGATTTTTGCATCTATGTTCATCAGTTTATTGGCCTTCAGTTTTCTTTTTTTGTAGTATCTTTGTCAGGTTTTGGTGTTAGGGTGATGGTGGCCTCATAGAATGAGTTTGGAAGTTTACCTTCCTCTGCAATGTTCTGGAAGAGTTTGAGTAGGATAGGTGTTAACTCGTCTCTAAATTTTTCATAGAATGCAGCTGTGAAGCTGTCTGGACCTGGGCTTTTGTTTGCTGGAAGATTTCTGATTGCAGTTTCAATTTCCGTGCTTGTGATGTGTCTGTTAAGATTTTCTATTTCTTCCTGGTTCAGTTTTGGAAAGTTGTACTTTTCTAAGAATTTGTCCATTTCTTCCAAGTTGTCCATTTTATTGGCATATAACTGCTGAGAGTAGTCTCTTATGATCCTTTGTATTTCTGTGTTGTCTGTTGTGATCTTTCCATGTTCATTTCTAATTTAATTGATTTGATTTTTCTCTCTTTGCTTCTTGATGAGTCTGACTAATGGTTTGTCAATTTTATTTATCCTTTGAAAGAACCAGCTTTTTGCTTTGTTGATTTTTGCTATGGTCACTTTTGTTTCATTTGCATTTATTTCTGTCCTAAAATTTAAGATTTCGTTCCTTCTACTAGCTCTGGGGTTCTCCATTTCTTCCTTTTCTAGTTACTTTAGGTGTAGAGTTAGGTTATTTATTTGACTTTTTTCTTGTTTCTTGAGGTATGCCTGTATTGCTATGAACTTTCCTCTTAGCACTGCTTTTATATTGTCCCACAGGTTTTGGGTAGTTGTGTTTTCATTTTCATTCATTTCTATGCATATTTTGATTTCTTTTTTGATTTCTTCTGTGATTTTTTTGGTTATTCAGAAGTGTGTTGTTCAGCCTCCACATGTTGGAACTTTTAATAGTTTTTCTCCTGTAATTGAAATCTAATCTTAATGCATTGTGGTCAGAAAAGATGCTTGGAATGATTTCGATTTTTTAAAATTTATCAAGGTTAGATTTATGGCCCAGGATGTGATCTATCCTGGAGAAGGTTCCGTAAGCACTTGAGAAAAAGGTGAAATTCATTGTTTTGGGGTGAAATGTTCTATAGATATCAATTAGGTCTAACTGGTCTATTGTATCATTTAAAGTTTGCGTTTCTTTGTTGATTTTCTGGTTAGTTGATCTGTCCATAGGTGTGAATGGGGTATTAAAGTCTCCTGCTATTATTGTGTTATTGTTAATTTCCCCTTTCACTCTTGTTAGCATTTGTCTTACAGATTGTGGTGCTTCTATATTGGGTGCATATATATTTATAATTGTTATATCTTCTTCTTGGTTTGATCCTTTGATCATTATGTAGTGGCCTTCTTTGTCTCTTTTCGCAGCCTCTGTTTTAAAGGCTATTTTATCGAATATCAGTATTATCACTCCTGCTTTCTTTTGGTCTCTATTTGTGTGGAATATCTTTTTCCAGTCCTTCACTTTCAGTCTGTATGTGTCCCTTGTTTTGAGGTGGGTCTCTTGTAAGCAGCATATAGAGAGGTCTTGTTTTTGTATCCATTAGGCCAGTCTTTGCCTTTTGGTTGGGGCATTCAAACCATTTACGTTTAAGGTAATTATTGATAAGTATGATCCCGTGGCAATTTACTTTATTGTTTTGGGTTCAGGTTTATACACCCTTTTTGTGTTTCCTGTCTAGAGAATATCCTTTAGCAATTGTTGGAGAGCTGGTTTGGTGGTGCTGAATTCTCTCAGCTTTTGCTTGTCTATAAAGCTTCTGATTTCTCCTTCGTATTTGAATGAGATCCTTGCTGGGTACAGTAATCTGGGCTGTAGGTTATTGTCTTTCATCACTTTAAGTATGTCTTGCCATTCCCTCCTGGTCTGAAGAGTTTCAATTAAAGATCAGCTGTTATCCTTATGGGAATCTCCTTCTGTGTTATTTGTTGTTTTTTTCTTGCTGCTTTTAATATTTGTTCTTTGTGTTTGATCTTTGTTAATTTGATTAATATGCATCTTGGGGTGTTTTGCCTTGGGTTTATCCTATTTGGAACTCTCTGGGTTTCTTGGCCTTGGGTGATTATTTCCTTCCCCATTTTAGGGAAGTTTTCAACTATTATCTCCTCAAGGATTTTCTCATGGTCTTTCTTTTTGTCTTCTTCTTCTGGAACTCCTATAATTCAAATGTTGGAGCGTTTCATATTGTCCTGGAGGTCTCTGAGATTGTCCTCATTTCTTTTAATTCATTTTTCTTTTTTCCTCTCTGATTCATTTATTTCTACCATTCTATCTCCTATTTCACTAATCTTATCTTCTGCCTCCATTATTCTACTATTATTTGCCTCCAATGTGTTTCTGATCTCATTTATTGTGTTATTCATTATATAGTGACTCTTTCTTATTTCTTCTAGGTCCTTGTTAAATCTTTCTTACATCTTCTCAATCCTTGTCTCTAGGCTATTTATCTGTGATTCCATTTTGATTTCAAGATTTTGGATCATTTTCAGTATCAATATTTGGAATTCTTTCTCAGGTAGATTCCCTATCTCTTCCTCTCTTGTTTGGTTTGGTGGGCATTTCTTCTGTTCCTTTACCTGCTGAGTATTCGTCTGTCTCTTCATCTTGGTTATACTGCTGCATTTGGGGTGGCCTTTTTATAATCTGGTAATTTGTGGAGTTCTCTTTATTATGGAGCTTCCTCACTGTGGGTGGGGTTGTATCAGTGGCTTGTCAAGGTTTCCTGGTTAGGGAAGCTTGTGTTGGAGTTTTGGTGGGTGGAGCTGGGTTTCTTCTCTCTGGAGTGCAGTGGAGTGACCCTTAATGGGTTATGAGACATCAATGGTTTTGGAGTAACTTTGAGCTGCCTGTATATTGAAGCTCAGGGGTGTGTTCCTGTGTTGCTGGAGAATTTGCATGGTATGTCTTGCTCTGGAACTTGTTGGCCGTTGTGTGGAGCTTGGTTTCAGTGTAGGTATGGAGGCTTTTGATGAGCTCCTATTGCTTAATGTTCCTTGAATTCAGGAGTTCTCTGATGTTCTCAGGCTTTGGACTTAAGCCTCCTGCTTCTGTTTTTCAGTTTTATTTTTACAGTAGCCTCTAGACTTCTCCATCCATACAGCACCGATGATAAAACATCTAGGTTAAAGATGAAAAGTTTCTCCACTTTGAGGGACACCCAGATAGGTTCACTGAGTTACATGGAGAAGAGAAGAAGGAGGGGGTAGTTAGAGGTGACTGGAATGAAAAGTGGTGAGATCAAAAGAGGAGAGAGCAAGCTAGCCAGTAATCACTTCCTTATGTGTGCTCCATAGTCTGGACTGCTCAGAGGTATTTACGGAGTTATACAGGGAAGAGGAGAGGGAGGAAGTAGACAGAGGTGGCCAGGAGTATAAAAAAGGGGAATGAAAAGGAGAGAGACAAATCTAGCCAGGAACCAGTTCCTTATGTGCTCTCCACCGTCTGAAACACACAGAGATTCACAGAGTTGGATAGAGAAGAGAAGGGGGAGCAAAGAGACAGAGGCCACCTGGTGGAGAAAAAGGAGAGTCCAAAGGAGGAGAGAGTGGTCAAGCCAGTAATCTCGCTCTCAGGTAAAATTGGGTAGTGAAGTTTGGGTTTTTAAATGTACAAAATTGACAACAAAAACCAAAAAGCAAAGATTAAAAATCTAAAGTAGAGGTTGGATTTTCAAAAATACAATATTAAAGAAAAGAAGCAGAAGGAAAAAAGGAAAAAAAAAAAAAAAACAACAACAACAAGAAAACCAAAACCAAAAACAAAAAACAAAGTCACAAGAATTATTAAAAAACACCACCAACAACCACGCAAAGACTATATATGGTGTTTGCCTTAAAAAATAGAGTCTTTTTTTTTTAAAGTAATAGTAGGTTATAGAAATAAAAATTAAAGGAGAAATAGAAAACTTAACAATTTTAAAAAAGTTTAAAAAAAGAAGATAAATAGAAGAAAAAACAACCCCACAACAGTGTCAACAAAAAACAAACCAGAAAAAAGAAAAAAAAAAGGAATGATTGTAAAAATAGTAAAGATATATCTGGCCCTTTCTCTGGTGTTGTGGGCAGTGTGGGGTCACTTCCAAGGTGGTTCCCTCTGTTTAACTTCTGTTTGCTGGTCTCTTCAGTGTCTGATTTCCGTCCTGACACAGGGGGGCAGTGGTGGACACTTTTTTTTTTTTTTTTTTTAGGCTCACTTGTTCAGTCACGCTGTGGGGAGGGGGTGATGCTGCAAACAAATATCAGTGTCGTGTGCACACAGTGTCTCAGCCCCGCTGGACCTGTCCCTTCTCACAGTGCACAAACTGCTCCAGCTCTATGATGCTCATCCGGGAACGGTCTGAGGCGGGCCCTAGGCTGCGTGTACCTCCCGGGTCTAAGCCGCTCAGGTTTGGTGCTCAGGTAGCCCTCAGAGGCACAGATTCGGTTGGGACTGCGTTTTGTGCCCTTCCCAGGTCCGAGTAGCTCAGAAGTTTGGCGAGCGAGGTTGCTGCGACTTGTCGCCTTTTCTGTCTCTGCTGCTCAGTTTTCTGGGTGTACCACTGGCGCCCCTTGTGAGGCAGATGGTGACTGTCCAGCACCCTCAGAAGTCTTAGCAAAGAAGCCTGCTTGCAGTTTGGTAGGTAAAGTCTCTCCGGGGCTGCAATTGTCCCTTTCCAGCCCTTACGGCTCTGGCTGCCTGTCCCCGGCGGGGGATGGTCTGCAGCCGGCTATTTCCGTTCTGTCCTTTGTTCTGTGCGAGGTCCTGGCGGTGTCTTAAGTTAAAGCTTTTTGCATGGTAGCTATCCCACAGTCTGGTTTCCTAGCCCAAGTTAGATCGTTCTGGTTACGTGTGGGGTGTTCCTGCCCGATTCTTACAAAGCACTGCAGCCCACGCCTCCCGCGCTTCCCTGCCCTGCCCCCACTTGCTAGTGGTGGATGCAGGCATCTGCGCTGCTTTTCCGCTGGGGGAGTTACTGTTGGGCTTGTAATCTGCTGGTTTTAATTATTTATTGATTTTTCCATCCTGTTATGTTGCCCTCTGTGTTTCCAAGGCTCACCACAGACTCAGCAGGGAGAGTGTTTCCTGGTGTTTGGAAACCTCTTTTCTTAAAATTCCCTTCCCGGGATGGAGCTCCCTCCCCACCTTCTTTGTTTCTTTTTTAATCTTTTATATTTTTTCTTACCTGTTTTTGAAGACAATGATCTGATTTTCTGGGTGCCTGATGTCCTCTGCCAGCATTCAGAAGTTATTTTGTGGAGTTTGCTCAGCGTTGAAATGTTCTTTTGAGGAATTTGTGAGGGAGAAACTGGTCTTCCTGTCCTATTCCTCCGCCATCTTAGGACCGCCCTGCCTTATCTCTTGTAACAAAATTTCTGGGACTTATATGCCTGGGAATGATTTCACTTTGCATATATATTTAAATGACAGTTTAAATAAATACATATGTAAATTTTGCATTCTTTCTCTTCAGTTTCTTACAACTCATGCTGCTATTTGAAAATCTAAGTCTCCATATAACTCTTGCTTGTTTTATGTAAGTTTTCAGAATTTTCTGTCTGTAAGCTTTTAGAATTTCCTTTTTTGTTTGACATTTAGAAAAATTTCACTCTCATGTGACTCTCTGTATGTGTGTGTTGCAGTTTATTTCTCAGTTTCCAGTATGCTCTGAATCACTTCCATTTTGCTACTTTTATGCTTTGTTAAGTCTGAGAAACTTATCTCCATTGATTTTACAAATATTTCCTTCTCTGCATTTTCATTTCTCTATTTTTCTGAGGTTCTTATTATCCAGATAGTAACATATTGATTCACATATTTCAATATTTTTCTTTTCCCATTTCTTCTTGAATATTTCCTCCACTAAAAGTTCCTCACTATGTTGTTGCTCTAAGCTTCAGAACAAGACCACGCCTGCAGTCTTTGCACACTGTTCCCAGTATTGCACACAGAATTTGCTATTTTCATCTCAGGCTCCTGACTTCTGTAATTTTCCAGGCAAGAATACTGGAGTGGGTTGCCATTTTCTACTCAAAGGGAGCTTCCTGACCCAGGGATCAAACATGCGTCTCTGGTGCCTCCTACACTGGCAGGAGAATTCTTTACCACTGTGCCATCTGGAAAGTCCCATATTCTCTACTTCAGGTGATAATACTCTCCTATATCCACTGCAGGTGGC